>NC_091754.1:35056904-35171904 GCF_043380555.1 Nothobranchius furzeri
GTGTGTGTGTGTGTGTGTGTGTGTTGTGGAGATGTCTCCAGGCGGTGTGCTTCAACCTCTGATCACAGGTGTGCCTGCAGCTGATGACGACTCAGAGGTGGAAAATTAGAGGCTTGGTGGAGAATGTGAGTGTGTGTGTGTGTGGGGGGGGGGGGGGTTCTTCCTGTTGGAACAGAAACCAGTCAAACCATGTGCGGTGTGTCCTGTGGAGCACACAGCTGCACTGCAGGAAACTCTCAAGCTAGAAGTCTGGTAGAGTCTACCTTCCTTCTGCAGGTTTGAACCCTCAGATTTAGTGTTTCTGCTTGGTTGTCCACATTATGATTTCAGTGCCAGCACGATCAGACTCCAGTGTGAATGTTCTGCAGCTCTGGAGAGACCTGCATGCAGCAGAAGAGATGCCACCTCAGCAGCAGCAGCAGGCTGTGCTTCCTGAGCTAACCTGTCAGGTTCAGGTTAGCTGCTAGCCTCTCCCTGGCTCTGCTGCAGATGGGAAGTTTATTGGTTAACGTTTTTTCATGGAAAAACAGATTTTTCCTTTGTGCATGTGCAGAAAGAGTCTAAAGCAGATGTGTCCAAAGTGCAGCTCAGGGGCCATTTGTGGCCCTCAGGATGCTTTTGTGTGGCCCCTGACTGCATGTTTATTGTGGACTTTCGTCTGTCCACCAGGCTGTGGACTTAGACACTTTTTATCATTTCTGTCTATGCCCTTTTTGAGCGGTACAAATAAAAAAAGTTTACGTTAATTTCTACCTATAACTGATCATGTTTGCGGTCCTCAACGACGTTTATTTTTACGAGTTTAGAGATAGCTTTGAAAAGTCTGGACACCCCTGGTTTAAAGTTGGATTTTAGCATGAAATGAGCAAATTGTCTGCTGCATGGTGGCGCTGCTAGTAGCACTGTGTCTTGCAGCGAGAAGGTTGTCGGTTCGAATCCTGCCTGTGTGTGGCGTTAGCATGTTCTCCCCGTGCACATGCGGGCTGACCGTCGTGTTAGGGTGACTGGAGACTGTAAAATGTTGTCTACGTGTGTCATTGTAGTGGACTGGTACCTCTCACCTGGTGGCTGCTGAAGTTGAACACCTGCTGTGACTAGCGATGGGTACTGAATTCGGTACTTTTTAAGGTACCGACCGAATTCCATAGTACCGTCTGAGCACCGATTCACGTCATTTGAAACGGTGCCTCGTTTCGGTACCCGTCCTTCATAACGAGAACTTGCCTAGACAGCTGCGCATGCGCAAGAGCGTTATGTCGTCGGTCGCTGCGAGTGAGTTGTAAACAGAGCAGCATGGTAGAAAGAACGCACGCTAAAGCTTGGGTCCACTTCACTAAATGTGATGGGTAACTGGGTGATGATGAAACCAGCGACAACGATCTAAGTGAGACATCCTCATCTTAATCTGCTCCGGTAGGTAAATAAAATGTTTAAGATAACGTTAGCTTGATATGTTAGCTTCCGTTCCGCTAATGGTGCGTTCGCTTTCTCCTCGGAACTCCGAATTTCCGACTAGAAGAACATGAACACACTCTAAAGTTTGGCTTCACTTTACTTAATGCGACGGGTGATTGGGTGAAGATGAAACCAGCGACAACGATATAAGTGTGAGGCATCATTGTTTTAATCTGCTCCAGCAGCTAAATAAACTGTTTAAGATAACGTTAGCTTGATATGTTAGCTTCCATTGCCACCATTGTTATCAGCTAATGGTGCGTTCGCTTTCTCCTCGGAAATTCTAGCTTCCCAGTAGGAAAAATTAAAAGAAAAAGGACGGCAAAAGGAATGAAGATACACAGTAAATTTAGTTCACAGTAAAGATGTTTGCTTCAGTTTAATTATCAGCTTATAAAACTACAAGGACGATGTTAAAATACAAACAGTTGTATGTTATTTATCATGATATTTATCAAATATGGTTATAAATTGAGAAAAATATATATTTAATTATAAAAAAGAATTAAAATATTAAACACTCAAAAGTATCTAAAATTGGTACCGTTAAGTACCAGTATCGATTCCTAGGTACCGGGAATTAGTACCGGATCGATTCAAATGTCAAAGGCACCCATCCCTAGTTGTGACCCTATGAGGAGAAAACAGTTTGAAATGGATGGATGAAACACATTCAACATCCCTAAACCCGGTTCTGCATCCTAAACCCGTTTCCATCTGGGTTGTCCTCGTGTGCAGCTCAGAATGTCACGGCTGAACTGGTCAGACGTCAGAGTTCATCTCTCAGCCTTTAGAAGTGAGGAGGAAAGTTGCTGCAGGGGAAAACATGGAGGTTAAAGGGATCTGGTCTCTGTCCTGTTGTCTGTGGTATGTAGGGCATGGCTAAGAGGCACTCAGACAGACCACAAGTCCTCTTTATTTCACAGAAAAAGCACAGATAAATAAGTAAATAAATAAAATGTAAAATTCTCCAGGCAGCTGAGAAGCCTCCAGATCTGTGAGGTAATTTCTATCTCGTCTTTTTCAGACAGAAGCTCGGAGACGGTGAGGATATGAAGGATGATTCAGCTCAGCGGAGTCAGGAGGAAGTGAAGGGAGAGAAAGATGGCAGGGGGTTTTACTCACCTTCACTTCATCTTACAAATCTTTGAGTTTCAATGTTGCCAAGCAACAGAATCACATTTCTGCAGCTCGTGTGTGTGTGTGTGTGTGTGTGTGTGTGTGTGTGTGTGTGTGTGTGTGTGTGTGTGTGTGTGTGTAACACCTCACTAAGTGGAGCTGCATTGACGAACCACTGGAACTCAACACACACTCGCAGGTTAAACACTAAAATATTTGAGTGTGTAGAAGCTCTGGGATGTTTCTGAGCTGAGAGAAACGGAGGAAGTCAGGATGAAAACAGCTTTGCCAGAATGCATCTGACTGTTTAGGGTGAGTATTTTAGCCGTTTGAAGGATATTGCTGGTTAGTTATTTTAGTAATTTGTTTTTACCTTCGTCACCTTCACACACTCTTCCTGTTAGAGACTTATTTGTTTCATTATTTCCTGCTTTGTCTTTATTAATCCACCTCTGGATTTCTCGTCCCTTGTTGTCCCACATCTGGGTCTTTTCAATTCATCTCCAGGGAGGTTTTTGCTAACTAGATTAAAGAAACCTGTGTAATGATTTAAATTACATGTTATTTAATAAGCCATAAGGCGTAGGATTCCATAGGAAATATGAAATCAACCTTATGGATCTGTTGGGTTATTTTAACCAGAAGATTGGAACTGTTTAATGCAGGGATTAGATAACAGCTTCGTATTCTCTCAGAGACAACAGAAGAGAGTCAAGTTTAAAAGTTTAACGATTTATTAAAGACAAATTAAACTAGACTAACTTTAACACTAAATGTATGGTGTAACTAAAGTGAATGAGACGGAGAATGGTGTAGTGTGGAATGTTGTTCAGAACCAGCAAATCCGAAGAAACGATTAGTTCTGATGGGAACTGAAGGTGATGTCTTCGCATTAAGCTTTGATTAGGAGATTCATAAACACATTCGATGCCATTCTGTTGGTCTACGAACCCTTAGCGAAAGTCCCCGTCTAGATCAGGAACGCCGAGGTCCAGCTTGACCTTTTCTGGAACCAAATCCGGTAGGAAAAGCAGCGGTTGCCGACCAGACCAGTCTTTGAGATACTCCCGGGTCACGACAGTTTTGTTGGCATCTAACAAGACCCAAACCTGGGTCGTGATGGTTCAGCTTTTATTCTGAAAGGAACCGGTGCAGCAGTTGCAACAGCAACAGATTTTATCCAGCTTGTCGTTGGTTCTTTTGGTTGAAGAGGAAAGTTACGGATTGGCCACTCCGACAACTTCTCTAGAACGCTTTGAACTGGCGTTGAAAATGACGTGGGCATAGTTTTATACTTCAGATGTTTTGGTTTATGGTCGAATGAAAAGATGACAGATTTACCAAACACCACCAAAACCACGCCTCCATCAGATCTGGCAGACTCTGATTGGATCAGTGAAAGTAATGTGTCGTCTCTTAACGCTACGTGAGATCAGTCCTAGTGGAAAAATTTAAAGTCATATTACTCATTATATTCTATAGGATTATAATAAAGTAATTAATATTTTGATTTCACAGATTGGTCACATCTTATTATAGACTAACACTTTGCGTGATTAGCTTATTAAATAGAGTTCTTTGATTAATTAAAATAAAAGAGTCCATTCTTCATTGTTCTGTTGAGCTGAAAAGAAGCAGGTTAGAAGCAAATGCATGAGACCTTGAGGCCATATCTCATGCAGACTAGTCCTGTGTCAGAGGAGAGGGGGAAACAGTTATTTCATTCCGTTACACCTGTATTTTAACAGGTCCTAACATCAGACCGAATGCCTTTCAGGTCCTTTAGCCACTGGCTGGAAAATCTCCCTGGACCACTTGGCTCTCTTTACTTGAGCAGGAAATGTTCGAGGCGTGGTCAGAGAGATATTTTTACTGGAAGTGATTCTTTGACAGCCCAGAGTCTGAACCTCAGAACCTGTAAACTGTCGTGTAGTCAGTTTGTTCCCCCACTAAATGTGCTGCTCACCTGTCGCCTTGGCTTCCACTTTGTAATCCTTTCAAAATAAAACTCTGGCAGTCAACACTTACGACTGACCCCAGATAAAACACATAATGCATCATGACAAAGTCTGCCTTTTCATCAGAGGTGCAAACAGAATATCTAAAAAGTCATTGTAAGAGGTTTATTTGATTAAGTACAATTAAATAACAGGCATGCGTTATGTTTGTAGGAGACATGAAGTTAGAAACTTTAGCACCTCCTCAAGGTGTTGAAGGTTTTTGTTTTTAAGATCAATTTGCTTTAAGTTTAAATGTAAAAATTTCTAGCTTGAGTTTAGCTGGTGAGAGAATGCCATCGCCCCCAAATCAGCTTTATTGTGATGATGAGTTGTGTAGACGAGTGTCTAATAGTGCTGTACACATGTGCAGTCTTTATTTTGGTATTTAAGTTTATCGCATTTGAAATATAAATCTTCTACCTAAAACTGCAGGTGTCGCGCCCTCTTCAGGTTAAAAGTCTGCTCTACATTTGAATCAGCCATTGTCACGGTGCGTTCGATTTTCCTCGGAAGTCGAAACTTGGAACTAGGAATGACGTCACACCCGAGTTAACAGCGTTCTGGTTGCTGGAGACGGAGAAGTCGGGATTCCAATATGGCAACGCCCTCGAAAACGAACACAGACGACTCATAAACACACATAAAGCTCATCTTCAAAAAATATTCGAAGAGAGACAAAGACGATCTAAAACAACACTTTTAGATTGTTCAGCTTGGAGTTGCAGGTGCTACATATAACACTGATTTAGACGCACTCTTATAAGTGTGTCTTGTAAAATAAACGCATTTCAATCAAAACTACTGTTGTTGATACGGAGAGCTGCCATTTTGGATCTCGAAGTCGGGGTTGTGAAAATTTTCCGAGTTTCCGACTGGGAGATCCGATGTGGGGGGGCGTTTCATTTGATTTTTCCTACTCGGAGGTGGGGATTTCCGAGTTCCGAGGACAAATCGAACGCACTATTACTGACCCCTTGCATACGCCACCTGATCACGTGGATCCACCACGGAGGACGGCAATAATGACAAACCGCAGCATTGAAGGGAGAGGAAAAGCGGTGACCGAGGCTGTTTTTTGCCAGTTTAGCCTGGTTTCTACTGGTTGAAGCCCAGTTACCTTGTGGGAAGAGTTAGCACACCTAGGTGGGGCTAGCTGCTGTTCACAGATGTAAACAAGTAGTCGACTTTGCCAGAGTTCCCCCCGCTGGATTTATAACATTAACATAAACAGCGTTTCACTTTACTCTGGAGCTAATTAATGAAACTAAAACTAATCCAGGTTCCCCACTGTCACCGGGTACAGTTGCTACTCTCACACGATATCTTATGACAGTGACGTTCATCATGCTAAATAATAAATAATCATCTCGCATTTTACTACAATGGACGGTACCGCACACCCTCCATGGTGAAATGTAGGATCATCAATACTAAATAAAATAAACACATCCCATTTATCATTTCAGCTCCGTCACAGTCAGTCCCCGTCTTCCTCATGAAATGTACCAACGCTGATTTTATCCAGTAAAATGTGTTCAATGCAAATCTGTAAATACGTTGATTGCTGCTCCGTTACCGTGACGGCTCATCTCCATCTTTGGTCTCCATCAAAGTTAATAAAAAAAAAGACAAGTTGAGTTTACACCCTTGTCTGTGTGCAGCCAACCGCACAGCAAACTGTTACCATTTCACTGCCAAATCAACTCAATTAAAGTGATTAAATGCTACAAACTGGCTTTTTTGGACTAGTTTCCCAGGATTTTCTGTGTGTAAATGGTCTTTCCACCATCCATCATGGATAAAGGGGTGGTCCCATGAGCGGTGTGACGTCAAATGCAAAGGGTCAATTGGCTAAGTGGCATCCAGTGGTGTAGGTGGTACCATCTTACGTGATAGCAGTGCCTACACCACCAGCTGGCTCGGCCACTCAGAAGCCGATATGTAACGATACGGCTCAGTACCGCTTGTCCCTTCAAAAATAAATACTTCCTCCCTTTCCTCTGGCGAAGGAGACAATTCCTCCCAACTATGAAATGTGCTGCTGCTTCTCTGTCTTTCTGATTCTCCATCAGTGTGGTGAATTTTTCAACCAGCAAGTGTGGGTGGAGTAAAACTCTGGTAGGAGGGTGACTTGCTCTTTAAGAACTCTGACTGTTTAAAACAGACTTTCTTGATTTATTTAATAAATAAAAACAAACAGCAATTTTCCTCTGTTTCTTCCCAAGGCATCAAATGGATATGGCTGTCATGGTTACTCAATGTGACGGTCTGGTCTAGGGTGCTGACAGGAGGCAGTTAGCTTTGGTTTGATGCAGCCTCGCTTCGTAGACTTTATGCTCAAAACACATTTTCATTTACATTCTGCTCAGTCTGTATTTGACTTGGTCAATAATGAGTTTAACCTCTAAACTATGACGTCATCATCTATTCTAACCTGTATCTTTAGCACATAGCTTATTATCAGAGGATAGTTCTTCCACTTGCATATCTATCTGTAGCTTCACACATGGTTAACAAGCATGTAGTGTGTGTGTGTGTGTGTGTGTGTGTGTGTGTGTGTGTGTGTGTGTGTGTGTGTGTGTCAGTGTGAGTAAATGTGAAATTTTTTACCACTTACTGAGCCTGCAGGGCGTCGGAGGATAAAAACACATTTTCACTCACACTTTCTCTTATCTTCCTCTCTAATTGTCTCAAACACACATTTTTTCATGCATAGGCTGTAATGTGTGTTGAGCTGTTCGGTGATATTCAGCTGAAAGGGGGGATGGTTTAAATTGTAATGAGTTATGCAGGAGGAGGCCGTTATTTCATTGGAAACACTTGGGTGCACAGGGCAAAATCTATAATCCTCTTTATTGGAGGGAGTTTCTGTGGATGTCCTATGGGACCGCTGCCTTCGTGCATGTTTGTGTGTGTGTGTGTGTGTGTGTGTGTGTGTGTGTGTGTGTGTGTGTGGTTGTGATGGAGCTGCCATGAAATCTCTTTGTTCTCATTCAGGAATATTTCCATTTGAGCTCAGTGGGATAATCAGCTGTGTCTCATGGAGAGTAATAATTCTCCGACGACTTATTTCAGGATTCAATTTGAGGCAAACATTCAAAGCTGATATTTTTCTTTGCTTTTCTTCATGATTTATGTGTGTGTGTGTGTGTGTGTGTGTGGGGGGGGGGGTCTTGTCAGACTGTGCTGCTGTAATTGGTCATGATTAAAGTCAACGCTGCATTCAGCAGTGAGCACACGTTCTCCCACACCTAATGAGTTAGAGTGTCTCATGATGGAGACTGAGTTCACACCCCCTGTGGTTCCTAAGGTTATAACACTTAAGATGTTAGTATTTATCAGTCACTGGTTTCATTAGTTTGTTCTGCAGCAACAACACAACCAGAGTCATAAAAAAACGAAATTCAGGCAGAAGAAGCAGCAGATGGTCTGACCCCCCCACCGAGCCCTGAACTCGACAGCACCCAGCACATCCCAATTCCCTTAACTGCATCCCAGTTTCCTTCACACACAGCCACTGATCTCATCGTCCTCACTGAAGATGTGAGGAGCAAGATAATGACAGGAGGCAGAAGGAAACCGAGAGTTCAGTCACAGGTTTCAGCCTGACGTGTGACAGAAACAAAAATGTCAGTAACATCGCACTCTTCTGGATTTTTACTGTTTGTCTCAGAGTAGACTCTGTCTGATCTCAGCTCCACATTATACAGCGCTCAAACATTTACAGCCATGCTGCTTAAATCAAGCTATGTTCACACCCACTAAACCCTAATACCCATAATATACAGGGGCACCTCCAGAAAATGTTGATGGGGTGGCCAGATGGGGCCAAAGAATTTTTTGGTGTGACATACCAAATTGATCCTTGTGGTAACTCTGGGAGAGTTTAGCCTGTGGCCTGTAAAAACAGTACGTATACAGATCATTTCACTCAAACTTTACAAACACAAGTATTTCAGAAGAATACATTTGTTATTTAAAATGTTATTTCAAAATTTATTTTAAAACGTATTTTTTTTAAGTTTAAGTCACCTGTCAAAAACTACGGAGATAAAAACTTTTTTAAAATGGTGAGCAGCAGAAACGTGTATTTTTTATTCTGATTATTTCTTAACTCATTAATTATATTATTTTTATTTAGTTTTACAACTATGTCTGGGCCCTGTGATGAATTGGCTCTCTGTCCAGGGTGTACCCCGCCTGATTCAGTTTATCTCCACCACTTTGAGTTGGGATGTTTCTTGTTTTAGCAACATTACGTAATAAGGCCGTCCACGTAATGTGCTTTATATTAGGGTTAAAGGAAAAAGGATAAGGAAGTCAGTGACTACAGTCTGTTCCTAAGAGGCTCAGGTCCAAATAACCACCACCTCTGTCTGGTCTGAGTTTCATTAAAGAAACTTAAGTCCAGTTTTATGTGAAGTTCTAATGGGTCAGAGATTTTTAACTGGACCTGAAGAGTTCACCAGACACAAATGGCTAATTCAAGGGGTTTATTACAAAAACTGAAAAACCACAGTGAATCTAGCAAAATACCATGTAGATCCAAATCCAGTTCCTAATCCAAACCCGAAGAAGCAGGAATAAATGTAAAAAACAGGGAGTGTGAAAACTTCAGGGCTTACAAACCTTAAAGAGCAAGTCACCCCCTACAAGAAACTTACTTCACTCCCACTTCATGTTTGAAAAATGCAACAAATGCTGTTGCTCGGCAGACCGAGAGGGCGGAGCTGCTAACAAATACACACACACATAGGCTCACAATGGCATTATGACATCATAATGTACCAGAAGACATCATAGCATACCTCTTAGCCAATAGCGGTGGCAGATTTAAATTCAAATACAGTGCAGAATTTTTCCCTGACGACGGCGCAACACTGACAGTTTTAGGCAGAATATTTGAATTTTAACCAAATGCACTGAAGTGCAAAATTATTGACTACACGTGTCTGTAACATGATTAGACACTTGTTTATAAAGTTTATCAGCAAAAAAAAAAGTGATTTGGGGGTGACTTGCTCTTTAACTTGGGCAGAGTCAAGGGTTGCTATGGAAACCGTGAGCTAAAGGCATAAAGTCCAAAAGGACAAGGAGGCAAAAGACGTGGCCAACAACTTGGTCAACAACATGAACCGTGAAATGCGGAGGCTATGGCTACTGAACATCTGGCGCCGTAGGAGACTGGGGAGAGCTTGCATGCTGTGGGTCACAGCTGTGACCTGCATGAGTATGACTGCAGCTTGCTGCTGCTCCTGATTAAACAAGAAAACATGATAGAACAAGAAACAGATGTAAACACAAATTCATTTTACTGATTGGATATATCAGGTTAAAAAATACAACTGAGCATCATCAGCATAACATTCAAAACATGTCTTGTGACTGATAAACTGACCCAGAGGAAGCAAACGTAGTGGTGCGAACAGCAAAGCCTGAGGAACTCCAAAACTATCCTCAGTGTCTCATTACATGAAACTGATGCCATTATGACCTTCTGTAAGCCCTTTAAGTTGTGAGAGCTGGCCTCCATAGTTCTTACTCCTTAATCAAATCATAAAAAATAGACTAGTTACAAATAAAATGCTTAAACAGATTAAAATCCTAAATAAAAATAATAAAAATATTATTATTTTTTTATCTTTATTTCACCAGGTTGGTCCCATTGAGATACAAGATCTCTTTTGCAAGGGAGACCTGGCCCAGACAGACAGGGCGGCAGCAGCACAAGTTACAACATTAATACATTCACATTTAAATACATTTTCACATAAACTCAATTAAAACATGAACACACTGATAATCTGGATTCCACGTACCCGCATTGAAGACCAATTCACTTTTTAATATAACAAACAATGATGGGTAATCAATCAAATCAAATCAAATATACTTTATTAATCCCAGAGGGAAATTAGCGTGCCGACAGTTTGTTATAAAGTGCAAGACACTATGATACACACTGTCCAACATCCTCAACAGTGCACAGGGGGCATTCATGTACAAGATGTCTCCATAGTCTATTACAGACATAAATGTTGATTCTACTAAACTCTTTTTTACCGTAAAAGAAAAGCAAGATTTATTTTTGTAATAAAATCCTAATAAAAATCTCAACTTTTTTGTTAAATACTGGGTATGGAGCTTAAAAGATAATTTATCATCAATTAAGTAACCCAGATAATTAAAACTAGAAACTAGTTCAATCTGATGACCCAGACCAGTAGAAATTGACCTATTTTCTGTTTTTCTTTTTGACTGGGAGAAAAGCACAAGTTTAGTTTTATCAGCATTTAGTACAAGCCGCAAATAGCACAATTGTTCTTGCACTTGATCAAATGCTGATTGAAGATCCTGAAATGCCTTTGTAGAATTTGGGCAGAACAATAAATAACTGTATCATCTGCATAAAGATGTAATTTAGCATTATGAATACTTAGACCAATGTTATTTATGTAAAGAGTGAAAAGTAATGGACCAAGAATTGATCCCTGTGGGACTCCCTTATATAGCTGAAGTTCCTCAGAAACAGCACCATCTAGCTGTACAACTTGGGTCCTGTTTGATAAGTAATTTTTGAACCATCCTACAGCCTGGTTAGAAAAGTCAATTTCTACAAGTCGATCAATCGAGACTGAATAGTCAACAGTATCAAATAACAAGAAAAGCATTGCTTTCCTTTCAAGTTGTGGCTGTTAGTAGCTACAGTGGCTGATGGAAAACCAAAGCTGTGTGCTGTGGTTAAACACAACTGTTACATGCTCTGTGCAGGAGTTTGGGTTGCTATGGAAACTCAAAAGGAAAATATGCAAAGAGAAGCAGAAACGACCAAAGAGGTGTCCAGGCCTCAGTCATTCAGGTCATGCTAGTTTTAAACACATTAATAAAAGAAAGCTGAATTTCCTGTCTTGGGTCTGGACGACCGAAAAGCTTCTCTGAACTGAAACAGCTCGTTTGATGAGAGGTAATATGTCTTCTATTCAAACACAAAGGAACACGACATCCCCTCAAAGAGTTGCAAAATAAGCACAATTGGGAAAAAATGACCACAAAGCCACACAAAAACCATTAGACAAAGTGGTGTGATTACAAGTAACCACATCTCAGAGACATCTACAAACCACTGTAATGAAAAACACGTCGCTGCCAGGTCACCTGGACCCAGCTCCATCTGGCTGCATCGCACCGATGTTTACATGCCTTTTCTGTGCCTTACATTAACACACATGATTTATTCATAGAGGGACTTTGCTGTTTCTTGTCAGATTTATATTTAAATCTGCTCCACGTTCACATGTTGCCATAATGAGTCAATCACCGGCAGGGCTTCATTTCAGCTGGTTTTAGTGGGATTTAAAGCAGCCAACCAGCCGTCCTGTCCGCGTGTCAGCTAAAGCGAACGTAGGCGTGTGTTTGAATTGCCACTTACAGAGAGCCAGCCAGCCTCTCTGTGCACTTCACATCAAATCACAGACACTGCCCGTCCTCATTGTGCTTAAGGAAAACCTCGATCAGAGCCATTTTCCACTGCAGCAGTCTGAAACCAGCCTTGCTGCTCTCTAAGCCCATGCTGTGGTTTCCATCACGGAGGACGGGCTTTTGGGATTCAAACACTAAATGACTCTGATTCAAACGTTTCAAAGTTGTTGTTTTTTTCAGATTCTTGTGTAAAATTAAGACGATTGGGAGCTGCACTTTGTTAATAAGCAGAACATGCTAGCTCTTTGCTGGTGTAAGGCATGCATCCTCATTGCCTATGCTACATAACCATGGCCTCAGTTAGCTATTAGCCGTGTTTCCACTATAGGAGTTCTGGGAAATTTCTGAGAGGTGGAAAAGTCTCCAGGAGATACGACGGGCCTGCCCTCCCAGCTGTAGATTCAGCCCTTTCAGGACTTAGCTTAGACGTCAGCTGATTCATGCCAGAAATCATCCACAGCGACATTAAAGGTTTTATTCTGTAAGTATGCTGTAATTTAATCCGTTTGGAGGACTGGGAGGGATGTGACATCACATACAACGTTCAGTGACCAGAAAAAGGGCTGTTTTGCTCTGTGAGACAACAACGTTATCACTCAGAAATGGCAGCTTTAAAGCAGCGGGAATGCTGCTTATCTTTTATTCCTTCTATTCCACTTTACAAGCAACTCTTCCAATTTTACTAATGCCAGTTTTTTGGATGACGTCTGCTGAAATCATTTCCTACCGCGTTACAACCAGCCAGAGAGAGTTAATCAAAAGTTCTGCGTAGCTACTCTACCGGGCCTTTCCAAGTAGCTAAGGTACTTCATTAGTTCCTGAAAATGGCCCCTTCAACCAGCCTGGTGACGCGGACACACGCTCGTGCTACCAAGCTTCCAATGGTAGAAACATCTCCTTTATTTATTTATAAATCTTTAATTAACCAGGCAAAACACAGATTAAGAACAAATTCTTATCTCCATCTTTCTTCTTGTCTTATGTCTTACTGAGTCTTTCCAGTGGACACGTGAGCAACATCAGCAAAACGCAGTCAGCCGCTGTTGTAGTGGATGGGTGCATTTCCACTGGGTGCAAAGGCACTGCAGTTTGGACACACCCCAGAAGCGTAGGGACACGTCAAGCTCATCAGGTCAGTTCGGGTCAGACAGGAAGTCAAACACGAACGCAGCTTAAAACCTCAGGTAAAACATATCATCCCCTGTGAAACTCATTACAGATAAACAGACAGAAAATAAGCCACATACCTTTTAAGATGCATGCCGCCATGATCTGCTGAAATCGTGTGTGGTGTTGCAATTCTCTGGTCTTTTTGTGACTTGAGCTTGTTTTCAGCCGAAAACAGCTCTGTACAACCTGGTTTGAGTCGGCCCATCTGAGGGTAGTTTTGCTGCATGTAGCATGAAGGGATTAGCATACAGTGTAAGGTAACCTGTATGCCCCACAGAAACACAACTCAGCTGAAGAATGGTGGTGTTGCTGGACCTTTTGCTCAGTTTTACGGCTTTTTGTCAGACTCTGAACCAGGAAATGGCTGCAGACAGTGAAACAGAAAGCCAAATCTCCAGAGCCACCAGTGACTCCACCCCCTAGCCAATCAGCTGCCAGAATCACGATGCTGGCCCGACTCAGCCTTCCCAGGTATCTCAAGGAAGCAGGGACTAAAAATAGGGGAGAAAGTAGAGGGAAATACCGAACTGTGCCCTTGGGAACAGTGGTCGGGCCGAGCCCTGGAAAACCACCTTTAGAGGCACCAGCTGTGTGGAACGCTTTCTGAAACGCTCCCAGTGGGAAGGGGTTTGTGGGTAAAACGCACCTAAGTTACGTGCTGCTTCCACATCCGATGGAATGTCGGGTTACTCTGAGCCTTTTTCATTCTACACACTGTTTGTAGAATGTTCTCTGAATGCACTTTTCTATCTCTGGAGAAATAGAAGTATGTTCTGAGTTTGTTCTCTCTAAACCAGCAGATGATGGTTTTATGTAGGTCAACATTCAATAAAAAAGGAAGTTTAGTTCCTGTGGAGCTCTGGGTCATGCCTGGAAGCCCAGAGAGAGGCGATGAGAGGATGATGAAACACCTCATCTTTCTATGAGGAGGAGCAGCAGCTCTACTCCCCGCCCCTCCATATCTCTGGGGCTGAGTCGGACCATCCTACGGAGGTAGTCAGAGCAGCAGCTTGCTTCTGGGTCTTGTTCCTTTGGTCACAATCTGAATGATCTGACTGTGTGAGGGACCAGTAGATGGGGTCCGGATCGTAAAGGAGACAGCAGAGGAGAGTTTTCATCCAATACAACGTCATGTCGTATTGGATGTAAACCCATGGGCTGCATGGTGGCGCAGTTGTTAGCACTGTTGCACGAAGGTTGCAGGTTCAAAACTCTGCTGCGGCCTTTCTGCATGGAGTTGCGTGTTCTTCCCGTGCATGCGTGGGTTTCCTCCGGGTACTCCGGTTTCCCCCACAGATCACAACATGCCCTATAGAGCTCCGGGAGTTGACGTCACTTCTCCCGGCATGCAACAGTTCAAATCGAAACGGCGCCATTTTGGCAGGCAGAAGCCGGCAGCTGGACTATTTGTTATTGTCAGAAAACTCAATCAAACGGGAAATATGGTAGATTCCTGTTGTGCCCCAGGATGCAGAACAGACGCGGACGACATAAGGAATGAGCCATCTACAGGATTCCCCAAGATCCGGAGCGCCGCAAACGTTGGATCATTGTAATAAAACGCGCTAGTGACCGGGCTAAAATGAAACTGTGGGATCCCGAGAGTAAAGGTTTTCGCTTATGCAGCGACCACTTCATATCAGGTACTTAAACCAACGTTTCCTCAACTGTGTATGGTATTTGTTTTAAATGCTTTTATTACAATTCTTAGTGGGCTTCCTAAACTTATTTTGGCGTGGCTTTTTCTGTCTTATTACTCATAGCAACAAGTAAACATCACGTAAAACGTTGCCTCGTGATTTCTGCATGCTGCCGTTTACGTGTTTTATGATCACAGCAATTAACCGGCTAAGCTGTATTTAATTTTTAAGCAATGGTTGATCAATTGTCAGATCACACATAAAAAGCACTTTGGATTACTATTATCTGTCTCACCGAGACAGATCTCAGACAGATCCTGAGACGCTCCTGCCTTACATATTTATTTTATTCACGGAAAAAAATCAGACTAGTGATTTCTCTTGGTGTTCAGTTTATACATTCAAACAGCACAGCACTCTATTTAAACTACTTACATGTAAATCTATGTTATTTGTCCATCCATCCATTTTTATCCGCTTATCTGGAATCGGGTCGCGGGGGCAGTAGTGTTGAGAGGCCCAGACTTCCCTCTCCCCAGCCACTTGGGCCAGCTCCTCTGGAGAAATCCTATGACGTTTCCTGGCCAGGTCCGGTAAGAAGTTCGCTCCGACAGCTTCTGGCATTTTTAAAAAGTATCCCAGGGGCACGGTAAGGGTCGGAGATGTTTAGTCTATTTAATTTCTGACTATATAAAACAATTACTTTGGTTTTAAAGTGTGAAGTAAACTCCGAGTAAAATCCAAGCTGATCCCGTTCATTTTGTTTACCTTTGTTGCCTGCCAACATGGCGTCTACTCTCTGAGAGTCACGTGACGTCCGGAGCTCCATAGGTCATAAATCGTAAGTCGCTTTGGATAAAAGTGTCTGCCAAATAAATAAACATAAACATAAACATGTCACCACAGAGGAGACATCCTGTTAAATACCCTCTTCTATTCCCACCCTGTAGACCTGATCCACCGGTCCGTCTGTCTCTCCATCCTAACATCCCTCCCTCTCGCATCCTGAATGGCTTAGAGTTGAATATTTAGTTAAACAGCTCTTTCCACTCCTCCTCCTCTGTTTCGTCCGGGTGTCATTACCCGTGATTTATTCGAGGGCCCGCTGGAACACGGATGGTGCCAATAGGTGGGATGTGGGTACATAACCCTCTCTGCCAGCTCTGCAGCCCACTGTGATTGATCAACACAACACAGAAGGCCATAAAGAGGAAACACACACAAAACACACAATTAGTGGGTGTGTTTTGTTTCAAGGGACAACAGCTATTGTACCGGCGTTTCTGTGTGATGAATAGGGAGGCTGGTCTGTGGAGACCTGCACGTTTGTCTTTAAATCCTCGCTCAGCTCTCAGGATTCATCAGTAAACCTGTGTGCTAATCAATCCCCTCCAATGAGATAAACATGTCTGACTCCATTTTGTCGTGTGGAGAGAAACACATTCAGCCGAGTCCATGAAGGAGCTGCATCACCATGTTGTCTGGATTCATGCGCAACAGTCACGATGAGAGAAAAAAATCAGTGGATGAAAGCATGTGCTGGTTAATTATCTGAAACGGAATATTTTAACTGGTGGACGCCATTTTTCTGCTCACACCTCATCGTCAGGGCTCACCAAAGCAGATGAAAAACATCCATATTTAGCTTTCTGAGCAGCTTTTGTTTTGAGAAATAGCTTTTGGATCCTGGCAAAAACATTATCTTCCACCTTTCATTGGTAATGGACTACATAAAAAATACTCCCAGCGTCGCCCTGTGACGGTGTGAGGACAGGTTTGTCCCAGTCTGGGCGGCACTGGCGCCGGACAGCACGGCCATGAGGCCGCTCCGCTGCAGGCTTCACTTGGCTGAACATTAATCAGTCACTCTGTATTCATAGGCTCCACCATGACTGTCCCCCAATTTATCACACGCTTTAATGTTCTAAAGCAGTTTTATTTGTTGCAGTAAACAACAACAACATCACCTTCTGCTTCTTCTAGCCTGGATGTCGAATCCTCTCATTGTAATGGGCTCGGCACACGGGAGGTGACAAACGACCGCGATCAGCGAAATTCGTAGCTGTCGTTTTTATTACCTGACACACGGGAGGCGACCCGCAGCAGCGGCCAGCGGCAAAGCCGTCTACGCGTTCTGTTCCATGGCGAAATCCAAAATTCCGTTGTTTTGCTTGGCTGTGTCAGGTTGGAGGGAATTAAGGTTATTTAAGCGGTTCAGAGTTAATAAAGCGTTGGATATGATGTTTCACAAGGTGCTGTTAGTTATGTGAAATCATACTTCTGATTTTACTACGTAAAACATAATAATAATCAACTTCTCCTTCATGTTTGCTCGGAGATGTACGGAGCATCCTGCCTGCTCATTGGTCAGTGAATGAAACCTCCGTTGATTGGTCCTCGTCCGAGCGACAGCGATGAAAAGTTGAAAATGTTTCAACTTTCTGGGATCGCGTCGCTGGGTCGCCTGTGCACGACACGTGCACGACACGTGCACGAGCGCAAAATTTCACACGCACGTTTTTCACGTTTCGCTTAGTAGGAGGGAGACCCGCGATTATCGCTTTGTCGCGCATGTCTCATTGAAAATGAATGGAGGAGAGGCGATGTCGCCTCCCGTGTGTCGAGCCCATAAACCATTTCTAACATCTGTACACTTGTTTTAACAAATAAAATAATTTATTAATTGTTTTGCACTATTTAGTTTAAATAATTTTTTAACTCACTTTATTAAGTTTTTAACTGAACGAACATTTTACACACAGACAGGACAACTGGCGGTGTTTATAACACATTAACCAATAACCACCTTGTTACTAACACATCTTTTTTCAGTCTTACCCGTGCAGAACGCTTTTCTATATAAGTGTCCATATGTATGTATGTATGTATGTATGTATGTATGTATGTATGTATGTATGTATATATATATATATATATATATGTATATATATATATATATATATATACATATATATATGTATATATATATATATTAGTATATATATAGTATATGTATATATAGTATATATAGTATATGTATATATATATAGTATATATAGTATATATATATAGTATATATAGTATATGTATATGTATATGTAGTTCTTTTCTATTAGGTCCACTTTTGTAGGAGACTTCGAACCATCTCCCATTCCTTATGGGTATTGTAGTGAAAAGGTCTTGGAAGGGTAAAGCTGGGCGTACACTGTGCGACTTTTTCACTCGTAGCACTCAGCTTCAGCTCAAACTGTACGACTTCCTCGCAGGGCAGATCTCACGAGCCATGTTCTCACACTGTACGACCCAGTTCTCGGATGAAACCTGACTGCTCACTGTACGTCTGGTAGCAACACGTCGGCCCTAAAAATATGCTAAAAATAGCCGTTTTTACACAACACGTCAGACTTTTTCGTCTTGCCTGTTGTCCTTCAGGAGTGCTGCAGGAGGACACACAGGGATTTATGGGGGTTGGATGAGGAAAACGAAATAAAGAAAGTAAATCTGTGTTTTGTGATTAGTTTAATTTCACATGAACACGACAAACACGCTTTCTTGACAATCTTTGTGAGTAAAAAACATGTAGAAATAAAATGAACAACGTGTGTTATTAGGGAAATAAAGGGTGAGCGATGTTGACACATGATTGTGCATGCGCCGTGAGCGGTTCTGGTACTTTTTGGGTCACTGCGCCGCTTCAACAGTGCGATACCCTCACAAGGAACGAGCAAAATATCAAACACTCCAGATGTCCGTGCGAGCTCACGATTGCTGATCGGTAGCTGGTCACGTGGTGTTAATCGCCTCTCGTAACCCTCTGTACACCACACGACGCTCGGCACAAAACTCGCCCCGATCTTGTGGATTTTCGCACGAGTGGAAAATCAGCTCAAAAAAGTGAAAAAGTCACACAGTGTACACCCGGCTTAAGCCATAAGTCTGCTGTAGTTATGCAAATGTGGTTAAATGTGGTCCTTCAAATAGTTAGCAAGCCCAAGTCAGCCGGCCGCTGTAAAGCATGTGGAGATGGTTTAAAACCTAGGTTACCTGTGATTGGCGTAGCCCTCGATAGTGATGCCGGGGTTCCACCCTTTTCACCAACGTTATTCCAGACATTCAATTCAATTCAATTCAAATATACTTTATTAATCCCAGAGGGAAATTAGAGTTTCAGTACACACAATTCTGAGATCAGACATACATACATAGGCATAGACACATGACAAGAATCAGTGACTGTGGTCATTCGCAACCTGAGTCGCGCTACCTTAATAGAGATCAGAGGGTTTATATGAGGATTGAGTCAGGTGGAGGAAAAAAAAGGCACTTCAGAGTTACCCTCCACAGGGAGGGCAGCTTTGCTCTGCAAAAACACCTCAGACAGAAATGCAACCGACTTCAGACATTACACAACATCAGTGTCCACTAGGTGGGGAGGTAGGGTTGGGGACTATCCTCACATCAGTGCATTCAGCCGCGATAAGCAGCGCTCGTCACCTCCGTTTGGACAGGGGAGAGAGGTAATTGGGTTAGAGAGCACAGTGACTCCTGAAAACGGTTCCACGACCTTCACCGGTCACAGTCCCGCCCAGGCTGGGATAGGGAGACAGAGTTGCCATGGCGACGGCAGCATTCCACGTTTCTTCTAAGGGGGAGTAATCTCTTCAGCCTCACAGGCTCAAGGGCACCAGATTCAGATTAGAACTTGTTTGGGGGCCAGACAGAGATAATTTCCTCTCTGTCTTAAAGTTCTGTTGGTCTCCAACCCCTCTCAATCCAATAATGGCGTAAATTAATCTATTCCCAACCGTGCTGTCCCGTCAACTCTCTCCTTGATCGAATCCACCTTCTGTGCCAGTCTGAATCTCAGCCAAAGTTCCAAGCTTATGACTCATTTAGACAATTATATGAGTTTGTGCGTTCACAGCGCGGTGTAATCCATCCCTGAGCTCCGGGATTGAGCCAATATTCCTCGAAAGCTCATTAATTTTTACGGTAAGCCAGATAACCACCCAGGCCAAAAAGCAAGAAACCTGACACCAACACCACGAATATCCAGACGTCTTCAGAATCCTCTACAGACAGTAGGGAGAGGCAGATCAGGTTCCACTGTTTCCAGGAGTCCATGATATGCCCAGCTGGCTCTGTCCCAGAGGGGCATCTGCGAGCCCCTTCTCCCGTTCTCATCGTTGACAAAAAATTTTGTCAGTTGCATTGAGAGATCAACTGACCCAAATCCGATTTCAATAATTTCCATTTTCCAGAAAAAATGCAGAAGCGCCGTACTTCCAAAGACAGACAAAGAGCCTTGGGATGAGATAGGGAGGAGAGGAGGAAAAAAGCATCTGTACTCTCCAAGAGCCGGAAGAAGAAAAAGTATTCCTGATACATTTATTATTCTTTTTTGTTTTTTTTCCCCAGACTAGTTTGCTTAGGAAACATTAGTATATGTAGTGGGCATTGGGGAGCTGAGTTTTGTATCCGTTCTGTCTCCGAGTCATTTTTAATCTAGTGTTAAAATACCCATTAAAGATGGCGGCCATGCTACTCGGCAGTAGCCACCACTAGAACAAAAATGTCTAAACTGAGCTACAAACATACGTTGGAGTGAAACTGTTGAACTCCATCCTTCTTCAACATTAGAAGATCTGGTTTGGATGCTGTTCAGTTTTATTGTTTGTTGCTCACCCTGTTAAACACTAGAAACCTTGTTGCTGCAGGTTCAGATGGTCCCGTTGATGCAGATTGTCAGAGAGATGATTAAGATGAAGCGGATCTTTTCCTCTGTGGGCTGGACGGCCTTTTGTTGTTTCGCTCAGAGCTTCTCCAGCTTTTGTCTCTCTGCTGGTTTCTGTTGCTTACCCTTTATTTAGAAAGGTCAGCAATGCCCAGCTGGTGCTCAGTGTGTGTGTGTGTGTGTGTGTGTATGCTCTGTGCATTCACCCTCAGGATGCAATAAATTGTGCTGTGGTTTTCCAGCGGATCACCTCCACCATCAGCTCTGAGTCTGACGCACACACACACACACACACACACACACACACACACACGCACGCACGCACGCACGCACGCACGCACGCACGCGCACACGCACACACACACACACACACACACACACACACACACACACACACACACACACACACACACGTGCACATCAGCGTTGACAGAGGCAGTGTGTTGCTTGAGGGACTGGGAGGATTTAGATGATGTCATAGCTAAAGGCTGATGAAATCTCAGGAACGTATGAGAGCCTCAGTGGAAGATCTGAGGGTTTAGGTTTAATCAGACTTGAACTCAGTAAATCTGAGTTTCTTCTTCACAATGACTCATCGTGCTAACGTGTCACCTTCCTGGTTTAACCGTTTAAACCTAAGCTCGTTGGCTGATTTAGGTGACACATGCTACCTGTCATGTGTTGATGGTGATGCAGGTATGTTAGCAACCTGCATCGTCTCTGCTCGTAACGCTAGGATAGCTGAAATTTGCTGACTTGCTGTGGTGAGTTGTTGACTTTTGTCATTGGATAAACCAGAACACTGCTGTTTCATGCAGGTTTGGAAACGTCTTAAGATATTAGCTTAAGTTATTTTTATGGAGCAGTCAATTTGATCATTCACAAACTCCCTACATCTAGTTAAAGGATGCAGCTATAGAAAGATAATCTGATGTAGTTTAAACATCGTGATCTGAGACTTTGGCTCAAAACTTTACACATAAACATCCTGTTACCATGGCAGCTAAACTAACCTAACCTAACTTAATACCTTCTGACTTTTCTCTCAGGAGCTTCAGGCATAAACGTTCTAACGTACTTCAGACAGAAAGGTTTCAGCTCATTTGTTGGTTAAATTCATTTACAGCTTACACGACAGAAACACAACGAGTATAATAATTATAACAAAATAACTCATATTTAAGATTAGATGTTTTATTGGTTGAGGCGGCTCTGCAGTATCGTGTGGACATTGGGGACAGTTCCACTGGACTGGCAGATCGGGGTGGTGGTCCCCCTATTTAAAAAGGAGTGTGTTCCGACTACAGAAGGATCACACTCCTGAGTCTTCCTGGTAAGGTCTATTCAGGGTTCTGGAGAGGAGGGTCCAGCGGATTGTCGAACTTCAGATTCAGGGGGAGCAATGTGGTTTTCGTCCTGGCCGTGGAACACTGGACCAGCTCTAAACCCTTAGGGGAGTCTTGTGGGGGGTCTGTGGAGGGGGTACTCCGGGAGTATGAGGTACCAGGCCCTCTGATACGGGCTGTTAGGTCCCTGTATGACCGGTGTCAGAGCTTGGTCCACATTGCCGGCAGTAAGTCGGGCTCGTTCCCATTGAGAGTTGAACTCCGCCAAGGCTGCCCTTTGTCACCGATTCTGTTCATAACCTTTATGGACAGGATTTCTAGGCGCAGCCAAGGTGTTGAGGGAAGGGGTGGACTGGCCTATCTGGCATTCTGGCACTGTCCTGGTGGGCCACTTAGCCAAGTCGGCCACTTGCCCAGCTTGGGCCGTCCCGAACCATGCCCCCGTCTCACATGTGGTTATAAAGACAAGTCCGCGAGCAGCACACACAACACCCCATCCCTCCCCCCACATTTGGCGGGATAGACGAGTCGCGAGCAGCAACCTCCCCTGCCGAGGGCCAACGGTACATAAAAATGCCAGGGCCAAATTTTGGTCCCAGTCCACCCCTGGTTGAGGGCATCCATTTTGGTGGCCTGAAGATTGAGTCTACACTTTTTGCAGATGATGTGGTCCTGTTGGCTTCATCAGAACGTGATCTTTTTTTTTCAAAGCTGAGTGTGAAACAGCTGGGATATGAATCAGCTCCACTAAATCCAAGACCATGGTCTTGAGACGGAAATGGGTAGAATGCCTTCTCCGGGTCACGGACGAGGTCCTGCCCCAAGTGGAGGAGTTAAAGTATCTCGGGGTCTTGTTCACGAGTGAGGAAATGATGGAGCGTGAGATCGATAGGCAGATTGGTGCTGCGTCTGCAGTGATGCAGGCGTTGTACCGGTCTGTCGTGGCGAAGAGAGAGCTGAGTCAGAAGGCGAAGCTCTCGATTTACCGGTCGATCTACGTTCCTACCCTCACCTATAGTCATGAATTTGGGTAGTGACCCAAAGAATGAGATCGTGCACACAAGCGGCCAAAATGAGTTTTCTCCGCAGGGTGTCTGGGCTCTCCCTTAGAGATAGGGTGAGAAGCTCGGTCATCCGGGAGGGGCTCGGAGTAGACCCGCTGCTCCTCCACATCGAGAGGAGCCAGTTGAGGTGGCTCGAGCATCTGGTCAGGATGCCTCCTGGACGCCTCCCTGAAGTTTCCTGGCCACGTCCAACTAGGAGGAGATCTAAAGGAAGACCCAGGACACGCTGGAGGGACTTTGTCTCTCGGCTGGCCAGGGAACGCTTGGGATTCCCCGGGAGGTGTGTGACCTGACCCTGGATAGGTGGAGGAAAATGGATGGAAGGATAATAATATCTAACAGCTGACCATGATGATGCATTTAGCCGTTAGCTGTTAGCCTCTCAGCTGGCATTTTTCGTGATAAAAAAGCTCAGGTGTATTAACGAGGGATGCAGTCCATTTAGAAAATTATGCTTGTTAGCAGTTTAACAGAACAACCAGCATGTACAGTTGCAGAAATGGAATGCAGCCCTCATGAACACACCTGACGTGCTTCTATAGTATAGCTCCTCCTTTATTATTGGAACTGAAACCTCTGATCTGATGAGTGGAGGCGTACGTGTCTCGTTTCCAGTGGTTCATCCTGGCTTCCATCTCAGGTGTGATTATAAATGATGGCTGTTCGTAAGTAAATATTTGAGATGTTTGTGGTTACGTTAGCATCAAGAAAGCAGTCAGATCTGAGTTGTGATCATTTTGATGACTTCATACGTCACTTTGAGGACACTCTGTAAGGACACTAGCTAAAAGATCTCTTTATCATGTTTGTGGGACTCTAGAAAGTTAGATTGCATAAGTGCTGAGGAGCTGGTGGCTCTTCCTCCGTAGATGATCAGGAGTGCTTTTGGTTTTGTTGGAGCAGATTTAAGAGATGGAGCTGATTTAACTCTGACTTTGTGCACGCAGCCTCTCACAGACCAACTCCAACACCGTTTACGGTAATCTGACCGTAAACACAGTTAAATCCGTCTGGAAGTTCTGGCATGCATGAGTATTATAGTGTGATTAGAGTCATCTGGTTTTAGCAGAAACTTCATCAGTTCATTCGTCAAATATGGCTTTTATTTGCTGACTCATCCTCTCCAGTCATGCCACTAAAGACATAATTTAAACATCGGAGGACTGTTTTAAATCAGTTTCCTTAAACACAAACTTCAGGTTTTCCTTTTTTTAATTATTGTCTCAGAAAAATAAATAAATACCGGGGTATATAAATAAATAAAACAGCTACTAAACCTTTTTGATGTCAGCAAGTATAAAAGACAATGATGTGAATTTTCTCCTTTGGGGCAAAGTTTTATTCAAACACGCTTTTGCATGAGGAAGAGAAGAGCAGATGAGGCTCAGATGTTTTCTCCTTTAGCTTAGCAGCTGTGATGGAGAAAAACTACAAAGATGGCCCTGGAACGGCGTTTGAAGCGGATTTGGCACCAACTTTGGTCGATTTAGCCTTGAGCTTTTTGTTGAGCCATCAGCAGATAGAGGTCCTTATAGGGACAGGATGTATTTGCTTCTTCTTCGATGGTATATGGTGGACTGCCCCAGTGGCTGATTTCCATAGCGATGAATGAGTCGCATTGTTCGTTGCTCTGATTGGTCCCAGCACTGTCCAATTATGAGCAGAGACAGTTTGAAAAGCACCATGACTGAGATGTTTCTCTGAGTCGTGACCAGACTATATATTTACATAGGGTGGCTTGCCAGGCTAGTTTGAAGACAGCTGGGAGGAAATCGCCTTAGCTCCTTGATCTGTGGATGCAGATCTCCATGTTACTTTGTGTTTGTCTCCAAACACGCCTTCAGGACACACCACTTAATGCCTCGTTCTTGTAGCCTTCACTAAATCAAGGTGTCATCATGGGTTTTATTCATTTATAAGGCTGTCCTGGGCTTCCTCCATGTTTGCTCCGTCTCGTGTCAGGTCAGGAGTGGACACAATACACGCTCATCTCTTGAATGTCCCCAAAATATGCTCAGAACTTGGTGAAATCCTTGGTCCTGGAATAATCTGCAAAAGTCGTTAAAAATGTTGAACACTCATGTAGTCGACGCGTCTGCAGTGGTCTCTAGCTGGAATGGATGCTCTGTAAGTTGTATTCTGAGGAAAGAAAGCTCCGGTGCGCTTATTTGAGGAACTAGAAATGAGCCACATCCGAGTGGAGCTTCAGACGACAGGATGTGGAGTTTTATTTCCTGATATTTGGACATCTTTTCTCTGATTGGCTAACAGCAACGTGACTACCACTGACTCTGTTTGCTCTGCCACGCTGATGTTTTATCTTCACAAATAACACAAGCCTGGAGGAGTTCTGCTGTGTGGTGGACTTCCTAATGCTAACGGTTAGCTTCTACTAGCTAAGACGGTCACTGCTGTTTCCTGGACACAGCCTTCCCCATCGTGGGTAAAGTTGGGTGAGTCCATGAATGTTCAGTGCCGGTGTGATGTAGATCTGTCCTTTCTGATCCTAGAGTTTCACCGTCTAGTTTCTATCAGAAGCTAAAGCAGGAAACCATTTTCATGTTCTGTCCATTAGAATCAGAAAGAATCATTAAAATTGTTTTTTCAGCGTTCCACACCTTTAATACTCAACAGTTTATCTCAATAATGAGTTTAAAGCAAAACAAAAGTTTAACTGAAGAGTATGAATGCTACGCTTGCACCCTGTGAAATTATTTTATGGAGTCTTAATCTTGGCCTCTATTTTTATTTTGTTTTTGTTGAAGTGAATTTGTTTTTTATTATTGGTCTGCACTCATTAACATCGTGCATCCTGTTGGTCAGCTCTCCCCAGAAAAACAGATTTCATCTCAAGAGTAAATAAATAGTTTGATGACCTGCCATCTTTCTCCTCCAGCCCTTTCTTGCTTTTATCTACTCTTGTGTTTTTATTAATTATGTAGTCCCCTTTATCACTTTGTGTCCATCCTTTTGTTTCACACTCACTCTTCTCACCTTGACCTCCATCTTTTCACACTTCTACCTCTTTACTTTTCTCTTCGTCCTCATTTGCTCCCATTTCTCACAGTTCCCTTTCTCACCCCCCCCCCCCCCCACCCCCCCCGCATCTTGCCTCCTTTTCTCCTCCTCGGAGACAGAGGAGGACGAGGAGCAGCAGCAGGGCCAGGATTTACATCTTGATATATGACTTTCCTGCAGCAGTGCGAGCAGTGATGGATGGCCCGTTGCCAGCACCGCGGCGCTGCCATGAGTTACCGTGGTGATTACCAGCAGAGACGGCTACTCACTGGCCACTTCATCACAGTGACTGGTGGGGAGGAAGGCGAGAAAAGAAGGAGAAAAAGGAGAGAGGGGCCTAAAAAACAGAAGTGAGAAAAACACAATTGGAGGAGAGAGCTGAAAAAGGCTTCTGCACACGTGAGGCTCGATGAGGGAAACGAGATATCAGAGCAAATCTGCAACTAATCTCATGAGACAAATCCTTTATGTTGAACTATTTGTAGCTCCTCCCAACACACGTCTGACCTTAAAGGGGCATTATGGAAGTTTGACAGCCAAAACATGTACAGAAATAATAAAGTTCTTCTTCATACATTCTCCTGCAATGCCCTGGTCCTGTAGAATGAGCCCTGGCATTTTTACTGTGATTGCCTGTTTTTCTGTAAAATCACAGAAAAAGAGAGATGCTCGGGTCGAGCAGGCTGCTTCATGTGCGTTCACGCTCAGGCATAGCCCGTAGCATTTGCTATCCGTAGCTTCAGCAGCAGAGAGAGAGGTAGTGCCACTTTGTCGCTGTTCCTAACGCCTAGTGACAAAGCTAGCTACATTTCTGAGGACCCTTAGCTACTTTCTGTAGAACTTTCTTCTAGATATTTCCTGCAAATTAGCAACAAAATAGCCATTTTCGCTTCCGAACCGTTCTTTGGTTTGACGTTGTTTCAGCTGTCATCAACGATATGAAAGTTACAGATACAAAGGATGTAATTGGTGCTTTAGCTCACCTAGTAAGATGTCCGACTCTTGTGCAGAAGACCTGGGTTTGATTCTGGATGTGGACATTGTTTATTTAGAGTTTCTTTTTTACATTAATGGTATAATTTTTTTACAGTAAGATGCCCAAATTTTTATTTGAGACTCGCCGAACGGCATTGAATTCACAGATAAAAAAGATGTGGGTTCAACTTTCATTTTGGAACAATTTTTCAAGCAAGGGAAGGGAATGATCTGAGCATGCAGGAGGACTGACCCATCATAAACCTTTGTCGGCTGTGCTGAAGAGAAAGGTACAGAACCAAATTATTTAATTAATTAGCTGCACGTTCTCCTGTCCTCCGGGCCACACACACACACACACACACACACACACACACACACACACACACACACACACACACACACACACACACACACACACACACACACACACACACACACACACACACACACACACACACACACATACACACACACACACACACACACACACACACGGGACTGTCTCAGCTGTCATTTTCGTTAAGGAGTGTGCACGTACAGCATGCACGCCTCGTGCACGAGCCTACTATTGGAGCTGCCGTTACACTTTTGGCCTGAGGGGGCAATCGCAAGCATAAACATTCAAAACTCCTTAAAGTCCCTTTAAAGCCTCCAGATGGAGCATCAGGATTAGTACCTTCACCAGAAACCTGCCATTTGTAATCATGTCTACTGCCCTCTGGTGGAGGATCTAATGGTGGCAGACGTCAGTCTTAATTCTCTGTTACTATAGTATTCTATAATTAGGGTAACCCTAACGATAACCCTTGCTATATATAAAACATTTTGTTGTTATTTAATGTTTCAGGCCAGAAGCCTGTAGGTTGAGGCTGATCTCATCATTTCAGCGTTTAGTTATCAGAAGCTCTCTGCATGACCACAGCATTGTGGCACTCCTTCAAACCCTCAAGCTGTCCCTGTTGTTGTCCCTCCCCATCTCTAGAGCTGCACACTGATGACACGATGCTGTACTTCTTTAAAACCTCTGAACCTTCTCTCTCTGACTCATCCTGCGGTTGGTGAGTTCACGTCTAGACCAGCCGCTGCCTGCCGTCCGGCGAGGGGAAAGTCTGACGCGGCCTCCGCCCTCATCCCCTCAGCTATACAGCCTGAGGAGAAGCAGATCATTGCTGGTCGAGTCGCTGGTGTCGCTGTGAGTTTACTCAAACGGAAAGTTCCAGATCATGTGAGGAGAATGTCCCGTTAGTTGGACCCGTTCATGTAGGAGCCGTTTATCAACATACTTATTGTTTGAGTGCTTGTTTTGCACACGGATCACTCCCATCTCTCTGAAACAAAGACTTTTATGAGTAATTACATTAAATATTATCTTTTAAAGACAAAAGCTTAACTGTGTGTTCCTGTTGCATGTAGCTGATGGTGCATGTGGGTCAGATATCACGTAGCTTCAGACTGTCCTCCTCCTCCTGCACAGGAAGTCTGTGAATAATTCACCTCACTGTGATTCAACCTTGAGGTGTCCTCTGAACATGAGCTGATGTTTCTGCTGCCACCTCCTTCACCGTGGACGTGTTCGCTCTCTGACAAACGTGATCTTCACACAGTCGTCTGCATGTCCCCAGGGTCTGGTTTTGTCCTCCTCCCTGTCTGCTGCAGTACAGCAGCAGAACAACAACCATGACAGCCAAATGTAAAGAACATCCTTGATTTTAGAGACTCTGGGTGTGTTTTATTTAAGCGGGACTGACAGAAACTCGCTGCAGCGTCTGCTCCTGATGCTAGCGGCTCACTGCTGCCGCTTCAGCTGCTGCAGGTGAAACACTCTGTAGCAACATGAGCTCGTTGACAGAGAGCCTCTATGAGCAGAGAGGTGTTTGACTATTGATCATCCCTTCAGCCAGCGGGAACGCTTTCCTTTATGAGCTCAGAGACAGAAACTAAACAGCAACGCTGTCTCCGTCCTTCAGTCGGCTCTGGTGCATCATCAGAATACGATGAGCTGAACATGTGAAACTTTAAACATCTGACAAAGGTTGGAACGTGTTTTAATAGGAAATCAAACAAGGTTTAGTTCGACTTGAGCGACGCTATCGCTCAGATTCCTTCTGTTCTTCATACGAACAGGGTCTCCTGCTGATGCCGACACATTAACACATGCTTTGGTGGATTTAAACAAGCGTTTAAAGAACTGATGATAGGTTCACGGTCCATCACAGGAACGTTTGAAACCGTGTTTATAAATTCAGTTTGCAGGTGAAACTGGAATAACTAGAACCTGGTGCTACAGTTTATTTTGTCAGTAAACCTAAAAGGATAAACGAATCTATGAGAGACTCATTCCACGCATATCCACATGTTTCCGCCTTTATTTGTTATAACTGTGATGCTTATATCCTACAGCTGATAAAAAACCCACGTTCAAAATCTCAGACTATCAGAATATTGTGAACAGGTTCAATATTCTAAACTAAAAAGTGTCAGACTCTCGTCAGCTGATGAATCCAGAACACATGCAGAGGGCTCCTGAGCCTTTAGATGGTCTCTCAGTCTAAGATGAGCTACCGACATTAATGGACTTTTGCACCAGATTCTAGTTTTTCCAGTTTCACTTGTGTGTTTGTGGCTGTAGAAGCAGCGCTAGCTGCTGTTGTCCGCATTCGACCCATCCCCTGGGGGAGTGGTGAGCTGCAGACACGGCTGTGCTCGGGAACTGTTTGGTGGTGTAACTAGTAACATGCTGGAGTTTTTTGTCAGAAATGCATCAGAGTAAAAGTGAAATTTTAAACATGGAATTGTAAGGGGTTAATTTACATTTATTTAAGGAGCCATAAGACATAAGATTCCATAGTAAATATGAAATAAATCTTGTGGATCTTTGGGTTATTTTAACCAGAAGATTGGAACTTTTTATTGCAGGGATTATGTAACACTTGTATTAACTGAGAGACAACAGAAGAGAGAGTCACCTTTAAAACGTTTAAGAAAATGTATTTGTAAACAATTTTAAACAAGACTAACTCTAAACTCTACGTGATGAATGGATCTTGGTGTGAATGAGACGTGAGATGGATGGTGTATGTGTGAGTGATGGTGTCATCAGAACTCTCGTATCCGGAGAAGCAAGTCTGAATGATGGTATGAGGTTTTGCTCTTAAGCTATGATCGGAGTTTTATAAACACATAAGACGCCATGTTGTTGCTCCCCACATACCCTTCAGGATGAGACCTTTGTACAGATCCAGAATGCCAGGTCTTTGGACCCCCCTTTCGGTACCGGAGCCGATGAAACAGCGTCAGCAGTACGACAGACCATTGTTTGGATTGTCTCCAGGTAAAAAGCAACAGTTGGTTGACAGCGTCAGATGGACCTGGAGGGTCAGTGAGTTCAGCTTTTATTCTGAAAGGAACAATTGCTTGGTTGGTAAAGTGCAACAGATTTTATCCAGCTTGTTGGTTCTTTGCTTATAAAGGAAGTCCGGATGGCTGGTCCGATACTTCTCTTAGCATGCGGTGAACTGCAGAGAACTGAACTAAGATGGCGTGGGACTGGTTTTATTAATCTGGATGTTTTGATTTCTGGTCGAATCAAAGTTGGCAGATTTATAAACACCACAGAGACTATGCCACGCTTCAGAAAGGAAGGTTCCGATTGGATGAGTAAACAATGTGTCATGCGTTTACATTACGTGTATCAGGATGTCTAGTGCAGTCATATTACTCATTAAAATTTACTTATCATAACATTGTCATTTCACAGATTGGTCAACATCTTATTATTGACTAACACTTTGTTTGATTAGCTTTATTAAAAATAGAGTTCTTTGATTTATTAAAAGGAAAGAGTCCTTTGTCTTCATTCTTCTCTTGGGCTGGAAAGGAAGCAGTTTAGAAGCAAATGCATGAGACCTTGAGGCAGTCTCATGCAGACTAGTTCTGTGTCATAGACATCTGAGGAGAGAGGGTAAATAACCTTCGGTGGAATAGCTCCGTCATCACGTTACAGAGTTCACGTTTTCACTGGTGGTTCTTTGTTGTGGCTCAGCAAAGAACACAACACAACTTATGTAAAGCTGTTGATGTACATCTGATACCTGATCGATGCGTTTGTTGTTTACATAAACAAATCCGTTACTTCTCCAGAAGAGCACCAATTTTTACCATCTGCTCTGCTGATCGATACGTGTTGGCTGATCAGCCTGGGTGCTATAAACAGAGTCTGCTGTGACGATGTAGTCAGCAGAATTTCACTGCAGCGGTCTCCAAGTGCAGCAGGGAGTAGTCACCTCACATTAAGGCTCAGCAGCAACGTGAGTTGTCAGAACTGTCCACAGCCCACTTCTACTTCAGCCTGTACATATGTGGGTTTTCTCCAGGGACTCCAGTTTCTTCCCACAGGCCAAAAACATGCAGTCCCCAGGCCCTTCACCAGTTCTTCCAGTGGAGATTTAATCCTTCTAAAGTGTCCTGGATCGACCTCCTTGAGATGTTGCTACAGTTTAGAGTCCACATGTAGTAAATTCAGCTGATTTGGAAAGGCACACACGCCTAGGTCCCACAGCTGACAGTGAATGATACATGACTTGTATTTGTGCAGCACCTTCTTAGGGTTCTACAACCCCCCAAGGTGCTTTACAACCCAATCAGACATTCACACGCTGGTGGTGATGAGCTATGACATAACCACAGCTGCCCTGATGCGCACTGACAGAGGCGAGGCTGCCGCCACTGAACCCTCTGACCTCCAGCAGGCAAGGTGGGTGAAGTGTCTTGCCCAAGGACACAACAGCAGCGCTCTCTGGTTTATGTTTAATTATTTAGCAGATGCTTTTGTCCAAAACAACTTGCTAATGATGGCAAGAGCTGGGATCGAACCTGCAACATTCTGATTACCGGACAAACTCTGAAGCATGTAGCGTAACGAATGGTCTGTAGACCTCAGATTCAGGATTGTCTCGAGGCACTAATCTGGTGAAGGCTGCAGAATGGATTCTGCTATGTTGAAGGTTCCAATGAGCTCAGTGGCCTCCATCATCCTTAAGTAGAAGAAGCTGGAAACCAGCAGGACTCTTCCCAGAGCTGACCAGCCATTTACATTGAGCCGTTGGTGGAAAGGGGCCTTGGTCTGGGAGGTGAACAAGAACCTCACTCTGTCAGAGCTCCAGCGTTTTCTCTGTGGAGACAGGAGAACATTCCAGAACAGGACAACCATATCTGCAGCCATCCAGCAGTCAGACCTGTTTGGTTGAGTTTCCAGATGGAAGCATCTCCTTAGCGAAAGGCAGCCCACCTGGAGTTCATCAAAAGGCACCAAAAGGTTTCTCAGACCAGAACGGACTCAATTCTCTGGTCTGATGAGACAAAGGTTCATTGCCGAGCCAACACCATCCCTACGGTGAAGCATGGTGGTGACACCATCGTGCAGTGGGGACGTTTCATAGCAGCAGGAACTGGGACAGTAATTAGGATAGAGGGAAAGATGGATGTAATGTATAGAAATGTCCTGGATGAAGACCTGGTCCAGAGAGCTCTGGACCTCAGCCTGGGGCGACAGGACTACAGCCCTAAGCACAAGACTTCAACCGTGTCTTCAGGACAACTCTGTGAATGTCCTCGAGTGTCCCAGCCAGCCCAGCCTGCACCGATGTTTCTCCTCCAACCTGATGGAGCTAGAGAGGAGCTGCAAAGAGGAGCGAGCCAAACTGGCCAAGGATGGGTGAGGCAAGCTTGTGACAGACCTGTAAAAGGTGCATCAGCAAAGCACCGCGCAAAGGCTGTGAATATGTATGTCCACGTGGGGTATCGGGGTTTTTAATTCACCAGCAACATTCTAAAAACAAAATAACACATTTTACGTTGTCATTATGGAGTGTTTGTAGAATAATGATGAATAAATATTTATTATTATATATATTTCTTGAGATGAGGATCAGCACCTCCAAATCTGAGGCCATGGTTCTCGACCGCAAAAGGGTGGCTTGCCAACTCTGAGTCGGGAGAGAGGTCCTACCTCAAGTGGAGGAGTTTAAGTATCTCGGGGTCTTGTTCGCGAGTGAGGGTAGGAGGGATCGGGAGATCGACAGGCGGATTGGTTCGGCGTCTGCAGTGATGCGGACGCTGAGCCGATCTGTCGTGGTGAAGAGGGAGCTGAGCCAGAAAGCCAGGCTCTCGATTTACCGGTCGATCTACGTCCCAATCCTCACCTATGGTCATGAGCTTTGGGTAATGACCGAAAGAACGAGATGGCGGATACAAGCGGCCGAAATGAGTTTCCTCCGTAGGGTGGCCCGGCTCAGCCTTAGAGATAGGGTGAGGAGCTCGGACATTCGGGAGGGACTCGGAGTAGAACCGGTGCTCCTCCGGATTGAAAGGAGCCAGTTGAGGTGGTTTGGGCATCTGGTCAGGATGCCTCCTGGACGCCTCCCTGGGGAGGTGTTTCGGGCATGTCCTGCCGGCAGGAGGCCCCCGGGTCGACCCAGGACACGTTGGAGAGGTTACATCTCCAATCTGGTCCGGGAACGCCTTGGGGTCCTGCCGGAGGAGCTGGTGGAGGTGGCTGGGGAGAGGACGGTCTGGAGCTCCCTAGTTGGGATGCTGCCCCCGCGACTCGGACCCGGATAAGCGGAGGAAGACGACAACAATATATTTCTTTGACTTAATTCAGAGAACAAAATGAGGAGAATTAAGCTGAAACTGTAACACTGAACATAAAATGTGTTTGTCTGTTTTCACGACCAGACCACTGGACTGTCCTGTTTGATTCTGCAACAATTCACTGATTTAGGAGAAAAAGAGGAAACAGCTGAAGTTTAACACAACAATGAACACGTAACTGGTGCTCGGTGACAAAGACGTACATCCAGCAGGGCTTCAGCACAAACACGTTTAACATCATATTTCACAAAGATCAGCTTATTATTCTCACAGAAATCTCTTCAGCAGGGTTTTCATATTTGTATAAAAGCATCTCTTCCACCTGTCGTCGCTTTGATCAACTCACAATGAAACTCATGCTGACTGACTGCACCGAGGTGTGATTGGATACACAAAACAACAAAAGCATGGCGCCTTCGTGCCTCGCAGCCAGCCTATCTGCATGGACGAGGACACGAACAAGACCTTTCCTGCACAAAAGGAAACCTTATCGATGCTTCCTCTGATTTCTCCTCCCTCTCGCCCTCCATCACCCCCTCCGAAGGCGTCGGAGAGATTTTTAATTACTAGTTTGAATTGGATGAGGAGTCGCCTTGTGCTCTTTGAATAAAGCTCTTTATGCGTCAGTGCTTCTATTTAAAAGTCACCAGGGACAGATCTCCTGATGTCTCAGTGTGTGTGTGTGTGATGATTTCATTCTGCTGTGATTTTTTTTAAACACCTCAGAGCTAAAACCCTTCGTATTCATTGATCCATTGGTCCAGTTGGCGTTATTCTCCGGCAGACTGCATGTATGAATATGTATGAGGGTCTGTGGAGTCGATGCGTGTTTCCAGGTAAAGCAGCAGTGCTGAGTTGTGTGTGTGACTGAGAAGCACCTTGTACCACCCCAGCTGAATAAACTTTTTTGTCTTTTACTGGTTTTATAAGGCAGAATTACTCTCCACTCACAAGTGAGACCAAAAAGTGTGCCTTTGCTGATAAGAAATAAAATCCCCTGCTGAGATTTCTCCACTCTCCGGCTGTTCCTCAGCAATAAAATCCTCTCTGTGATGAGGCTGTAATCTGTTTTTCTTTCTCGGTGCTCCAGTTTATTCACCGCTGCTTGTTTTTTTTTAACGGCTCCTCTGCAGCATCAGCAAACCGTGGGATGAAACAGGATGGGTAAAGCCAGAAGGGGGCTGTGTGTTTGAGCTTCTCTGGGAGGTGAATTATCACTGGTCCCAGTGTGTGGTTAGGGTTAAAGACACACCCTCTTTAGTATGCAGGGTTAGGTTAAAGGTGCTCATGTCTCTGGTGATTTCCGTAGTATTACCGTTTTACCAATCTACCCACCACCCACCCACCATCCATCCATTCATCCATCCATCCATCCATCCATCCATCCATCCATCCATCCATCCACCCACCATCCATCCACCATCCACCCATCCATCCACCCACCACCCTCCCACAATCCATCCACCCACCATCCATCCATCCATCCATCCATCCACCCACCCACCCACCATCCATCCATCCATCCATCCACCATCCATCCATCCATCCACCCACCACCCTCCCACAATCCATCGATTCATCCAACCACCACCCACCATCCATCCATCCATCCATCCATCATCCACCCACCCATCCATCCATCCATCCATCCATCCATCATCCACCCACCCATCCATCCATCCATCCATCCATCATCCACCCACCCATCCACCATCCATCCATCCACCATCCACCCACCATCCATCCATCCATCTATCCATCCATCCATCATCCATCCATCCATCATCCATCCACCCATCCATCCATCCATCCATCCATCCATCCATCCATCCATCATCCATCCATCAACCATCCACCCACCATCCATCCATCCATCCATCCATCCATCCATCCATCCATCCATCCATCCATCCATCCATCCATCATCCACACACCCATCCACCATCCATCCATCCACCCACCATCCACCCACCCACCCATCCATCCATCCACCATCCATCCATCCATCATCCATCCACCATCCATCCATCCACCCATCATCCACCCACCCATCCATCCACCCACCCATCCATCCATCCATCCATCCACAATCCATCCATCATCCATCCATCCACTCACCATCCATCCATCCATCCATCCATCCATCCATCCATCCATCCATCCATCATCCATCCACCATCCATCCATCCACCCATCATCCACCCACCCATCCATCCATCCATCCATCCATCCACCCACCCACCACCCACCCATCCATCCACCATCCATCCATCCATCCATCCACCCATCATCCACCCACCCATCCATCCATCCATCCATCCATCCATCCACCCACCCACCCAACCATCCATCCATCCATCCATCCACCATCCACCCATCCATCCATCCACACACCATCCATCCATCCATCCACCCACCTACCCTCCATCCATCCATCCATCCATCCATCCATGATGGGATGAAGTAACTGGCGAAAACACGCATGTGTGGTGAGCACATGCTAACTCTACGCAGAAAGGCAGTGTAGGCGGAATTTGAACCAGCGACCTTTAACAGTACTAACAACTTCTCCACAAAACAATCATCAAACAAATTTGAACAACAAATAACAAAGATAAACCGCATGTATTATGTTTATACCACCTTAGTGGACCACAACAAGCTCCCCTGAAGTCTAGCAAGCTGTGGTTCTGCTCGTTTAATCTCACTACCTTCAACACAAGAAAATCGAACATGATCTTACTTTGGGTTTCCTCTGCTCACCCTGGTGGCTGCTAGTCCATCTCAAAGGTTGTGTAGTGGTCATTAAGACCAAGAGGTAATCTGTAAGAATGGTATAGAACTGTGGATCCTTTGCAAGAGAGCCTGTTCATCTCATGATGATGTTCATGTGTTGTTTTCCAAGAACTGTTTATCAAAGCTAGAACAGTTGATTTTGGGAACTGGTTGGGAAAGTAATGTAAAAAGGAATAACATTTAAAACATCCTGAAGTAGGTTTCATGTGCAACTGTCTGATAGCTTGGATTCAAAGTGAAGTGTGTTTAGGTATGCCTCTCCTCAGCTGTGATCTCCACCCAGCTGGATCCAGCAGGACGTCAGTCCAACATCAGCCAGAACTCACGATTACTGACCCAAAGCAAGGGGAATTAGCTGCAGAAGGATGAATGACTCAGAATGGTTCAATGGGACTTTAATGGAAGAAAATGTGCTTTTAGTTAGTGTGTGTAAATATTCAGCCTGCTTTTAAAAGCCTTTACAGACCAACCTTCAGCTTTGGACAAGGGCGAGTTAAGATAAGGACCTGGAGTAAAGGGTCTCACATATAGACAGTGTGGGATTTTCTCTTACTTCTCATTTCTACAGTTTAACTGACCTCCGCCTTGGCTCAGACGTTGAGGTTAATGCACATTTAATTCAATCCGCTCCGTCTTTTGTGTCTCCGACTCACACTCAGATACACACAAGCAGCGACGTGGAGCTGAAAGCCAAAACATCTGGACTTCTCATTAGATGTTAGAAACTGCTCCATTTAAAAAGAGAGAGACACTTTTTATTCTCTTTTTCGCCAAGCTTTAGGTCTGAGATAAAACTCCAGTTACACACACACACACACACACACACACACACACACACACACACACACACACACACACACACACACACACACACACACACACACACACACACACACACTGATGTTTATTAGATTCTAAATCAAAGAGCACATATGAAGAGATTTTTAAATCTTTCTTCCTTTGAATGTATTTCCCAGAATGCTTTGCAAAGGAAAAACCCAGAGATCCTTTAAAGACACCCGTTGTGTCATCACTTCCTGTCCCTGTCTCCTTAACGTTGCCATGTTTCCTGTTTAGAGAGATGAGGACACACTCCTACATCACTAAGGAATGAAAACAGAAACATTTGATAAAAATGATGAACATTTTCTTCATTTTCCAGCTGTTGGAATAAGTAAGAAATATTTAGCTTTTACAGATTCCAGCTTTCAAAGTAATTAACAAATAATAAACCGGTTAAGGCTCTTCTGGATTCTCACAACCCGATCTTCACACTAACAGTTGACTAACAGTTGCTAGTGCCAGAACAGATCCTCCAACGCCGGTGTCGGTACAGGATCTGCTCGGGTGCAAAATCGGCTCGGGGTCCGTGGACTACCGATGACGTCAAAGTACGGCAAACCCACTCGGACAAAATACACTACACATCTATACTGTTGGAAAGAATTTAGCAGTTACGTTATTAGAATAATGTTTCTTAAGACGTAAGTTTGTGTTTATAATGGTATTTGTAAAATAAAACACTATATTTTATTCATAATGTTGAACTCCTCTTTGAGCACATCCCTTGAAGGATCATAGGTATTAGCAACACCTGTGAAATTGTATTTGCAGGAAAGAAGTGTGTCCCGTTTATTGAAGTATTTTGTGTTTATAGTTTTTGACGTCTTGTCCATGCGTAGTTCAGTTACGCTTATAGCTGCTAGCCAAAACTCTGGAGTTAAAAGTTTTCTGGCTTTACTAAAATACCTGTCTGTACTTATTTGTTTGATGGTAGTTTTACTTTCTATTAGACTCCAAATGTAATCATTTGGCACGTTTCTAATTCATAATTTATAATAATGTAATCGGTGATATTAGCATTAGCATTCCTATGGGTTTTTCCATGTATATTAGCACTGCGCTAACCACTCGCTGCCAAATTGCAGCCTTTGCGATTAGAAAATCTCCTTTTGTCACATCGCAATTTAATTGCACATGCAGTTAATCGTTCAGCCCTAATATACATGCAGCGCTATGCTAAAAGTGTATTTTCAAAGAGGTAATGATGGATTTCTTTGTAAAAGTTGTCCATCTTTCCAAGAGAAAAATGTGCCTGGACCAACGTAACGTGATTACGTAACTTCCATAAGGTTCATGTTCAGCCAATCAACTACTTTGACGTCATCGGCAGTCGAAGGACTCCGAGCCGATCTTGCACCCGAGCAGATCCTGTACCGACACCAGATCCGGTAACGCCCCTGAAGACTTTTGGCTCTGGAAAAGCCTGATTAGTTCTGATGGAGAAACTAAAAAGTCGTCAACACCTTTGAAGCAGGTTGTCTAAATCAGCAGCGGCGGTTTGTCCAAGTCACTGTACACCAGTCAGTGCTGCGGTGCCATGCATCCCTCTGCTGTTATTACGGCCCTTATGTGTTTGCCCTAACCACATTTTGTTAGAACAGAATCACATTCTGTTTGTTCAGTCAGGTTTGTGGACAGGTGTCCTTCATCAGATCCAGCTGCTGCAAGTGTTTGAACTAAATGAAAATGTTAAGAAAAGCAGATTCAAACCCCCAGTTTCAATGATCCGTGTCCAGGATGGATCCCCACGCCGAACCGGGGAGCCTCGGTGTCGTCTGTGACTCAGAGGCAGCTCAGCGATGAGTTCTGCCACTTTTAGTGTTGCTTGATTATAATTAGAGGGGAAGTGAACAGACGGCGCCGCCTCACCCTGCTGCTTCTGTCAGTCAGCCCGTTTAGCATGGATGTAGTACAAGGCTGCCATCTCACTCAGACACACGTGCTGGATGCAGTTTCCATTAATTTTCTAATTCTGTCATCGTCACTTAGCATCCTTTATTTCCTTATTCCTGCTTTTGCTGGTTGTTAGTGGTCAGATGCAGATTTAGACGCTTAATAATAAATGTATGAGAAATAACAACGTTTGGGGTTTATTTCATTACAATTTGTTTACTGATGAATTTCTCCTTTAAAGCAAACATCAGACTCACCCTCCTGCAGTGAAACGTGGACATCTATGGCGTTTAAAGCGTGCCACAACCCGTTTTGTTTTTGTCTGCTAGTCAAACGTAAACATTCACAGGCTCGTTTTATTTGCTTATATCGTGTGTGTGTGTGTGTGTGTGTGTGTGTGTGTGTGTGTGTGTGTGTGTGTGTCGGAGCGATGCTAATTGGTTGATCCTGCAGAGCCTGGTCTGTCAGCAACAGAAGGGAAGGTGTTCAAAATGCAGACCAGTCATGGCTGGAAGAATTCTAGCTACAAAACACTCTCCCCCTCTTTCACTACATCTCTCTGCAGATGATCTTCTCCTCTTTTCTCTCTCTCTCTCTCTCTCTCTCTCTCTCTCTCTCTCTCTCCCTGTCTCTCTCTCTGCATTCACCTTCTCTTCCCTTTTTCATTTTCACTGTTTGCCATTTTGCTGTTTGTGTTTTTTTTCTCCATCCAACACCATCTGGTCATTTTCTATGACTCACCGATGTCGCCTGCTGGAGGCCCTACCACACACACACACACACACACACACACACACACACACACACACACACACACACACACACACACACACACACACACACACACAAAAGGAGGTGTGACATTTAAAATCCACTGCCCTGGAGATGTGTGTGTGTGTGTGTGTGTGTGTGTGTGTGTGTGTGTGTGTGTGTGTGTGTGTGTGTGTGTGTGTGTGTGTGTGTGTGTGTGTGTGTGTGTGTGTGTGTGTGTGTGTGTGTGTGTGTGTGTGTGTGTGTGTGTGTGCAGACATCCTGAACACTTTTGAAACCAACACCGTCATCCCCTGACACCGACCCTACAGGTCCGGAGTGGTCCTGATGCTGGCAGAGTGAATAATGGGAGGAGGTCAGTGGATGGATGCTTTACCAAACAGCTCTAAAGATAAACATCGAGCCCATTTGTTTATTTTGAGAAACATTATATCTTTTTAAAGCGACAAATTGTGCATCTTTTTAAACAAGTTCATGTTAAAGTTTAATGGTTGATATGAAACATGTTCATGACGTTCTTAATTCCTCTCACATAAAGCACTTTCAGGGGCTTAATCCTTAACCCTCAGTACCTTCCAGAATGAGCCATTTCTGGGCTCTGTCACTTTTATTCTTGCTTTTACTGGCCACACCCACGTCACCCCTGATTGGCTGCTATCAGGTGAGGAGCTCTGAGAGGGGTTTGGAATAGAGCCGCTGCTCCTCCGTGATTGACAGATCTTATGCTTTTCCTTCTTCATACAGCTAATGTTTATTTCTGAAACTGAAATCTGACAGAAAATGAATAGACCCAAACAGATGAATGAGTGAATTTTGAATAACGTGCCCACTGTGCGGTAACCATGCAGCAACGATTTAACCCATTCTCCACAGTTCACAACTGTTAGTCAACTGTTAGTGTGAAGAAAACAGGTGAACCTGTGTGGTGTTTTGTCTTTAAACAGTCACGTCTGTTAGGTTAAATGGCCTGTATTTGATATAGCGCCTTCTAGAGTCATGGAATCCCTCAAGGCGCTTTACAACACAATCAGTCATTCACCCATTCACACATTCACACACTGGTGGGGATGAAGCTACAATGTAGCCACAGCTGCCCTGGGGCGCACTGACAGAGGCGAGACTGCCGAGCACCACCAGCAGGCAACGTGGGCTAAGTGTCTTGCCCAAGGACACAATGACAGCGACAGACTGAGCGGGGCTTGAACCTGCAACCTTCCGATTACGGGGCGAGCTCTTAACTCCTGTGCCACCATCGCCCCAGGTGGTCTTCTAGTGTTGATCAAAGCGTCAGTGTGTTCTAGTATGAAAGCTCTGAATCATCCTGCCAAATATAGATCGCAGAGAAGTTTCTGGTGGCTGATTTTTGTAATTTAACTGACTCTTGTGGACTGTCTCAGATGGTTAACTTACCCACTCATGGGGGTCTCACATATTTAAATTTTGTTTTTCTTTTGGTGTCAATATAACTGAGGTTTGCTCAGATGTTTTTGCTCTGTCTGATCATGTTCCTGTCTTGTTTTCGTTGGCTGTGGCCCAGCCTGTCTCCCATAGGCAGGTGGGGTTTTGCCGTGCTCGTCGCATTACCCCTTCCTCAATTGTTGAGTTTCTGTTTTATTTTCAGATTTTTTTGTTTTCTGAAGAGGATTCTTCTGACCCTGGCATCCTCTTATCTTTTTTTCCTGCCTCGTGCACTTCTGTGCTTGAACAGATCGCCCCTCTAAGAACCAGACAACACACAGAGCTGATGTTTGCAGTGAGGTTTAGGGTTCTCATTAGATGTTGTGTCCAGTTCTTTCATCTCTTCTTTTGCCTTCACCTCTCTGTAAACCTGGCGGCCGCCCGCCCTCCCCCGACCGCGTCTCCACCACTAAGTGGATTAAATGGATTTGAAACTGGAGCGGCAGCCGCACTCAGAGCCTCGCCTGAATTTTAAGCAATCCACAGCGGATTGATTCACAGAGTAAAGAGCTGCAGCGCTGTCACCGAGATGCATGAAGCATTTTCAGTAATGTGGCTCTGTGACATTCACCCAAAAAGGTGCATTAGCTGTGTGCTGGAGGGCTGGACACGTGGAGGCTAATGGCTGAAAGGTTTGGAATGGAACAAATCTGATAATTAAAGGCAGAAATTCCTACCTTGGTTTATGGGAGCGTATTAAAACTGGTTTTACTGGGAGGGGAGGGAGGGTTGTCGGATTGATTTGTGATATGAACGCTGGCTGGTGGGCCCAGTCATGCGGAAAACAGCTTCTTTCTTTGAGGTGTTTGTTTTACAAATTGCTCGGCGCTCCACCGGAGCCTCCGCCGTAAACCAGCCCACCTGTAACGCGTGTCCCCTGCTGCTCTGATTGGGTGGTAAAGCCCTAACCCCAACACTGGGATGTGCTAAGCTCTTTATGGTGCCGCTCTCATCTGAACGTGTTTGCTGAAGTTTTCTGCGCACAGCTTTAACTTCCACCTCAGAGAAGTTTTAGGAAATATTCCACGGTGACTCCGAGCGTTCATGTTTGTTCGTGCAGGAGGACAAAGTCACTCACTCGTCTTCTCAACTGCTTTTCCTCACTAGGGTCTCGGGGAGCTGGTGTCCATCTGGCATTAGGTGAGAGGTGGGGACACCCTGGACATGTGTCCAGCCCATCATAGGGACACACAGAGACAAACAACCAGACACATTCACTCACACCTAGGGGCAACTCAGAGTAAACAATTGGTCGCAGGAGGAATCCCACACATGCTTGGGACTCAAACCTGCAACCTTCATGGTGCAAGGCAGCTGCACCACCCCATATGCTAAAGTGTTAGTTTTAATCTCAGATTCTGCGTATGTGTGTTGTGAAGGACTACCAGTAAACATCACACCAACGCATGGCTTCATGTTTGTAAAAGGACTGAATGTTTGTGTTTTTGATGCTTTACACCACTGACCCCATGCTGCCGCTCACATCCTGAGCTGAAAACGCCACGCTAATGTTACATAAGTATGTGTTTATTGCAACACATAATGGCACTTTTTGACTTGCAAATGCTTACCTGTAAATGACTCGATTCAGGTAAAAGCTCCAGTGCATTACTGCTTGCCTTCTCTCTGATTGGCGGAGGAGAGGATGGCTCGTCTCTAACCATCTGGGCTCTTTGAACAGCCACAACCATGTTTTCTATTCCAACCGTTTATTCACTGATGGCTCATTCAGATGTTAAATGCAAAATGCTCCCCTTCTTTTGGCGATCATTACGGGCTCTGAGCTTGCCTGTTTTTCTGAACAATGATTTGATTGGAGCTGATTGGATTTGCTGCCTTGGCTGCAGACTGTCTCTCTCTCTCTCTCTCTCTCTCTCTTTGCCTTCTCTTCGTCTCTGTGGCTAATGGAGCTTTTCGAGAGGCTTTATTAGAAGTAATTTGCTGCAGCGAGCGCTGACTGATATCTGGGCCATGACCCTGTCTCTCAGTTGAAGGGTAAAGAGGGAGTCCCAGTCAGAGTGGAAATGGCAGGCCCTGCACTCCGCCCATAGATTAGAGTTTTAAGTCTCTGCTCTGAATTCACTGAAGAGCTCTGAGAGGGGATAGTGGGGATCAGAGGAATGACAGTGATGAGTGATTCAAAACAGAAACTGGACTTCACGAGTCACCGTTTTCTTTTTTACAAGAGACCAAAGTGGATAATTAGAGTCCTGCTGAGTGTTTAATCTGTCGTTTTTCATTGAACTCTGGGTTTCTCTGTGGAACGCTCCATTACAGTTTGGCATTAAACTAGTTTATAACTTTTTACTCTGTTGCTGTTTTTGGTTGCATCAGATTCAGAGTCAACATGTCAGCATTAAAGAAACCAGGTCAGGGAATATCACATACCTGGGAATTAATGTCTCTCCCAAGTTAGCAGATCTAACCAAACTAAACTACATCCCACTTTTAAAGAAAGTGGAAGATGATCTTGCAAGATGGAAATCCTTTACGATATCACTCATGGGGAGGGTTGCTACAATTAAAATGATGGTCTTACCCAGAATAAATTACTTATTTTCAATTATCCCAAACAAACCACCAGCTGACTGGTTTAGATCTCTGGGCTCCTCAATTACCAAATTCCTTTGGCAGGATAAACCTTCACGAATTAGCTTAAAAACGCTTCAGAAGACCAAAGACAGAGGAGGACTGGATCTACCCAACTTTTATTATTATTTCTTAGCCAACAGGCTGCAATATATACCAAGATGGTTGCAAGATAACCCACTAGATGAGTCCTGGTTAGACATAGAACAGACACTTTGCAACACGATAGAGCTTTCAGACTTACCATTTATAAGCTCAAGCATAAGAAAACATGAAGGCTTCAAAAGTATTTGTATCAGCACCTCTCTGACAGCATGGTGGGAGTATCTTAAAATGACAGTCTTCACTATTACCATGCAGACGCACACCTATCTGGAATAATCCTGACATTTTGCAAAATAACCAAATGATGAACCTTCCGGACTGGAAAAATAAAGGAATCCTATACCTGGAACACATATATGAAGGATTGGACTTCATCCCATTTAATAGAATAGTCTCCCAATTTGGAATAGATAAGAATAGCTTTTTAGAATATCACCAAATTAAATCTGTAGTAAAACAAAAATTTAAGCTCAATAAAATAGAATTACAAACACCACCAAGGGTATTAGACTTCTATAATCTCAAACCCCCCAAACTACTATCTAAAGTATATAAGACACTGTCCAAAATAGACGATAGAATAGCAATCCCTATTGAAAAATGGGAGGTGGATCAATCAGTCAGCTTTGACCAGAACTTCTGGTCCCAAACTTGTTTAAACACTTTTAAAATGATCAGACACTCCAATTTACAATTAATTCAGTACAAAATTCTACAGAGTACACTATACAGGTCATCGGATGTTCAAGATGGGGTTTGTGTCGTCTGACACCTGTACACACTGCACAAACAACATTCCTGACAATTACATTCATGCACTGTGGTCCTGTCCACCTGTCCGGGAATTTTGGGGTAGATTATGTGAAGACCTGTCAAAGTCTCTGAAATGTCATATCCCAACTTCTCCCTCTCTTTGTTTACTGGGAAACCTGGACAATCTCCCGATTGAAACATCGTTGGTTCACATGGTTCTGACTGTCATATGCATCGCTAAGAAAACATCCTCATGAAATGGAAAAATAGAGATACTCTGCATTAACCAGTATAGAAATCTTTTGTTAGATCATATTACACTTGATACAGCCTCTGCTTACACTTCAAATTTATCTCTTTGGGCTCCTTTGATCGGTTCCATCACATAGCGATGACGGGGGACCATTGATATTGTCCTGTGGGATGATGTGGGTGAGGGGGTGGAGGGTCTGAGTTTGGAGTATCTGGACGTTCCTTGGAGGTGGGTTCACTGGGGGTGTCTGGGTCTGGGGGGCTGTTGCCCCCCTCTGGATGTGCTTGGGTTGCCTCGGGGGATGGACTACTGGCGGTTGTGAGTGGGGCCCCTTGGAGGTCTTGGTGGTGAACATGGGTCACTGCCCGGCGGCTGCATTGCCCCTAGGTGGGTCTGGGTGGGGGCCTGGGGGCTCGGGGTGTGGGGGTGGCCGGCCCCGTGGGGAGATCTGGGCGGGGCCTTGGGTGTCGGGTCCTGACATGTATGCTGCCAGGAAGAAGGCAGGAACATGCAGCAGTGCCTGACCTGGGTTCAGGGGCCTTGGGTAGACATTGGCTCCTCTGCTGTCCCATCACAGGGGAGGGGGAGGACCCAACCTTACCTGGATGTCCTATGTCTTATATATTCTGGAAGTTGTGCAAATGCAGGGATGGGCATAGATATTCTGCTGGGGTGGGGCTGGGTTTGTGCCCTCTGACTCTGTGAGGCTCTGTAATGCTGCTGCTTTGGGCCCAGGCAAGATGGGCTGGGGTCTCCATGCCCTCGGTGGCATGACAACAGAGGTGCCTATTGGGGCCAGTGGGGGAGCTGGCTCCCTGGAGGGCTAAGCCCAACCAGCCATTCCACCCCATCCCCGCATATTTTTCCCCTCCTGCTCCCTCACATCATCACACAAACATGCACATAGGACCTTGGGGGGTGGACAAGTCAGGGAGTGCGGGTATGGATCCCATTTCCGCATTACTGTGGCAACCTACCCCCCAATTTTATTTGCACCTTATACACTTCCACCAGCAACATTCCACGCAAACACGCACTTAGGGTCTTGGGAGTGAGCACATTCAACGGCACTTGGCAGGGGGATTTCTCAGCCTCATCTTGAGTGCCGGGGCCCACTTCCAATTTTAAACTGCATTTAGACACCGAGGGCTGTGGGTGCAAGTGGGGTGGTGTGGTGGCATCCGCTGGCATAGGCCAGACAATGCCCGCGCTGCCCCCTCACCACAGCCATGGAATACACCTCATTAACACACAACACTATATTGGAGCAGGCGGAGGGAGACTAGGGGTCTTAGCACACCTCTGTTGTTGCTTGGCTTCCTGGGGCTGGAGGCTAGGAGGGAGATCCCACCGTCTGGTTGGGGTCTGGGGTGGTGGGTTGCTGTGCTCAGCGTTGGGCGGGGGGGCCTGCTCATCAGCACCCCAGCAGAAAAGGTCAAACTCTGGTAACCAGCGATGGTTGTACCCAATGTGCAGCAGTACCGGGACCAGAGTGAATAGGGTGTGTATGGGGAGCATGAGTGGGTGTCCGGCGTGCATTTTTGTAAGTCTTTGGTTGTATGTGCATGTGTGAGCATGAGGGAGGGAGTGTGTGACTGTGTTTGTGTATGACTGTATATGTCAGGTGGGGCCTTTGAGTCCTCTCTTCTCCTGGGACTTCTTTTGATGATATACTGTAGATCTTCATCTCTCCTCTCCCTGCCACACCTGGTGTGGAGTGCGGTGCCTTGGTCTGCCTGGGTCGTGGCTCCCGGGTCAGGGGGTTTAAGATTTTTGGCGTCTGCCTGATCAACCAACCAATTTTCTAACCACCGGACGGGCGGACGTGGAAAAACATGGCGGACTGGCAAGAACTAGTATGGCAGAGGTTCGTAAATACAGACATTTGTATGATTCAGCTCTCAAAGATCACCGTGATCAACATGTTGTTAATAATTCTTGGAGAGAAATAGCTCGCACTGTCGTAAAAGACGAGGACGCTGTTAAAAATGCTGGAATGCCATGCTGTTAAACCAACTCCACCTGCAGGTGGATCACTGACTTCCTGACGGACCGAAGGCAGTGCGTGCGGCTGGGGAAGAATGTTTCCACCATTCAGACAATTAGTACAGGATCTCCACAGGGCTGTGTACTTTCTCCTCTGCTCTTCTCCCTGTACACAAACTGCTGCACCTCGAGCCATGACTCCGTTAAACTAATCAAGTTTGCGGACGACACCACCCTCATCGGGCTCATCTCTGACGGAGATGAGTCCGCCTACAGGAGAGAAGTGGAACGGCTGGTGTACTGGTGCAGCAGCAACAACCTGGAGCTCAATGCTCAGAAGACAGTGGAGATGATTGTGGACTTCAGGAAAGTAACAGCCCCATCTCTCCCCCTCGTCCTGACGGACACCTCCGTCACCACTGTGGACTCCTTCCGCTTCCTCGGAACCACCATCACACATGACCTTAGGTGGGAGCCATCCATCAGCTCCCTGATCAAAAAGGCCCAGCAGAGGATGTACTTTCTGCGGCAGTTGAAAAAGGCCAAGCTGCCGACCCAGATGATGGTGCAGTTTTACACGGCCATCATTGAGTCCATCCTCACTTCCTCCATCGCTGTGTGGTATGCTGGAGCCACAGTGAGGGACAAACACAGACTGCAGCGCATTGTGCGCTCTGCTGAGAAGGTGATTGGCTGCAGCCTTCCATCTCTCCAGGACCTGTGCGTCTCCAGAACTCGTGGGCGTGCAGGTCGGATAGCAGCTGACCCTTCTCACCCGGGTCACAGACTTTTTGAGCCGCTTCCCTCGGGCAGGAGGTTACGGTCCATCCGGACCAGAACCTCTCGCCATAAGAACAGCTTCTTTCCATCTGCCGTTAGACTTGTGAACAGCTTATAAACACACAACCATGCTCGTCTTCGGTACTTGACATAACGTTACGTTATCGGCCATATTACCTTTACCTGCCATTTTTTATAGCAAAGTTTTATGCTAGTTATTATATTTTATTCTACTTTATTCTACTCTATTCTATTTTTTAATTATATTATTCATGTCATATGTAGCACATTAGTACCGAAGCAAGTTCCTAGTTTGTGAATCGTTTGTTCACTAACAATGGCAATAAACCTTTTCTGATTCTGATTCTGATTCTGATTGTTAACAACAGTAATTTTTACTTCTACTATGGTGTAGTGTTGGATGCATGTCATATAGCTCCATGCTGCCCCCTACAGTTTGGGAGAATATTGGCTCACCACAGAGACAAGCCGCTTGAACAATAAACGCTGCAAGTTGTGAAGCGTGTTCCATCCACGAGCCACATCACCAAGCGGAAAGTGAATGCGTCAAGCATAAACCAAGCTTTAATCATCCAATGTTAATGACGAACGAGTTCCAGAACCATCTTTGTAATTTTTTTCTGTTGAAGCTGTGGCGCTCAGCCCACCACACAAAGTAGAGCTCTGTGATTGGGTAACACCAAAGTGCCTGGGCCAATGCTGAGGCTAAAAGGGAGCGTGCTGAAGAGCTAAATCTTGTTACTAATGCTCTGGTTGGTCTAGACTTCTGAGCTAGATCAGTGGTTCTCACATGCGGCCCTGAAGGGCCGTATCCATCATGTTTTCATTATCCCTCTGCTCCAACACACTTGATTCAGAGGCTGATTCACCTGTTCAGCAGCTCCGGACCATGTTAATCACCTGCTGATTGAAGTCAGGTGTGTAGGAGAAGAAAAACAGCTAAAACATGCTCGAAACTGGCCCTCCAGGACCAGCAACAAACCTAATCTAACCTAAAAGATGAAACTAACCTGTAAGACAGACCCATTCCTCACAAATCCCGATGTTTCAGCCTTTTCAGTTTTAACCGTGATGCTTGTATCCTACAGCTGATGAAAACCCCACATTCACAATCTCAGACAATCAGAATATTGTGAAAAGGTTCAATATTCTAGACTCAAAGTGCTACTCTGATCAACTGATGCATCCAGAGCTCCTGCAGAGGGCTCCTGAGCCTTTAGATGGTTTCGCAGTCTCAGCTGAGTTACTGACATAAATGGACTTTTGCACCAGAGTCTCATTCTCCCAGCTTTACCAGTAGAGCTGGTTAAAGTGTTCATCCAAGCTGCAGACCGGGTCGTTCCCAACCCGCGGCTAAGCTCCACACCCAACTTCTGGAAACAGTTCTAAACTCTTGCTGCACCACTGTCTTTAATCTCGGCGTGAGAACAACAAGGACCTTTTAGTCAAAAATTTAAATTTACCTAAGTTTGCTCATTCCACGCTGTTGAATTATGTGTCAGGATCTAATCCCGGGATCAGGGTGTCATTGAAGGCAGAATATTTACAGATTTCCGCCTGGGCTTGGTGCCACGCTCCAGTCATATTTTTAATGCAGATGGAATTTGTGGAACATGATTAAAAGAACTGGAACACTAAAAAGCAGAGCAGCAGGACATTTTTATCAGGATTTATGGGTCAGCCTTTTAAAGATGGACATCCTGAGTGTCGCTGGAGGCTGACTGAGAACACACATGTTCTGCTGCTTTTATTGCTGCTAAGAAAAAGAAGAAAATATCATTTCTATAGCACCTCTCAAGATAAAAATCAAGAGGTGCTTCACAAAAACAAAAAATGTAAAAATATAAAAAGCATTTGGAAATTGTTTAAAAATATATTTTAAATGAGCAAAAAATAGGCAATTGTGATTGAAAAAATGTTAAGAAAGAGAGAGAGAGAATAGGAAAGAGGGAAATCAGTGGATCCTGAGGAAGGTGGAATAGGTGGGGAGAGCAGAATAAAGAAAGAGTGGTGAAGAAGGTCATACAAAAGCCAGCTTGAACAAGTGAGTCTTCAGCTGCTTTTAAAGGAGTCCACTGAGTCCACTGATCTCAGGCTCAGGGGGAGAGAGTTCCAGACTCTGGGTGCCACAGCAGCAAATGATCTGTCACCTTTGGTCTTTAGCCTGGTGCTGCACAACCAGTAGGCTTTGATCACTGGACCTCAGGGACCTGCTGGGGGTGTAGGGACTAAGAAGATCACCAATGTAAGATGGTGCTTGTCCATGTAAGGCCCTATAGACCAGAACCAGGATCTTGAAATGAACCCTGAAGTTGACTGGCAGCCAGTGAAGCTGGAGGAGAAGCGGGGTGATGTGGGTGTGTTTGGAGGACTTGGTCAGAAGCCGAGCACAGGCGTTCTGAACCACCTGTAGACGGTTCAGGGAGGTTCTGCTCAGACACGTGAAAAGAGAGTTACAGTAGTCTAAGCGCGAGGAGATGAAGGTGTGGAGAAGTGTCTCAAGTTCAGAGCGGGACAGAATGGGACTCGGCTTAGCAATGTTCCTGAGATGGAAGAAGGAAGAGCGAACAAGAGAACTGACATGAGAATCCAGGGTGAGAGCTGGGTCAAAGGTCATGCCAAGATTCCTGACAGAAGGTTTGGTGTGAGAAGAAAGCTGACCAAGAGAGTCTCTGACTTTGGGAACCAGCTTTTCTGGGGCACAGATGAGTATCTCAGTTTTTATACTACATTCAGCTGAAGAAAGCTCCCAGCCATCCAGGTTTTGATAGAGTCTAAGCAGGAGAGTAACAGCTGCAGCTTAGACATCTCATGGGGCTCATAAGTTAAATGCGCTCACTAACCAGCAGATTCAGACGTGTGTGTGTGTGTGTGTGTGTGTGTGTGTGTGTGTGTGTGTGTGTGTGTGTGTGTGTGTGTGTGTGTGTGTGTGTGAACTGGTCAATATCACACCTAAAACAAAGCAGACTGGACATTCCAGCTTCTCTTGATTTAATCAAACCTCCTCCAGCTAACTGAGCAGCTTCCTGTCGTCCTGCTGCAGCATCAACAACATGGATCCTCCCAGATATGACAAGCTTTAACACCTTTACCTCTGAGCTCCCCTGCGGTTGTCAGCGTTTCCTCACGAAGAGAATTAATCTCAACTGGTTGCCCACTAAAGGTATTTGAAGGTTGCTTTATTGGCGAGGTGGGTGTGGAGGCTGTGGTGCAGCGATGCTGGGTGAAGGGTGAAGGCCAGGTGATGCAGGTGCAGGCTTTGACCACTGCTCTGCTTTATCAGGGGTCAGCAGAAGCTGCAGGGCTGACTGATTGCCAGATTTAAGCTGTAACAAATCCAGCTGCTTAACATTTCTACTGCTTTAATGCGCCTTTGTGCCCTACAGAGCTGCAGCATGTATGTAAATATGATGGGGCTTCTACGAGGGTGCTTGTTTGTGAGAGACTACCTCCTGGTGTTGGGGTTGAATGATTCAGAGATCAACTGAGCTCATAAATGATTAACAGGACATGAGTTGAGCTGTGAATATTTCATGGTGAGTGAAAGTGAGCAGAAACACTCGGAGGAGTTGGGCATCATCCAGTCAGATGGTAGAAGGATGGAGACAAACAGAGACCCACAGAGACCCATACAAACCCAAAGAGACCCACAGTGACTCACGTAAACCCACAGAGACCCACGTAAACCCACAGAGACCCACGTAAACCCACAGAGACCCACAGAGACCCACATAAAACCACAGAGACCCTCAGAGACCCACGTAGACCCAGGAAGACCCATGTACACATGGTAGCAATGACTCACTTCCTTAAACAGTAGAAAAGTAACATTGAGACTACTGGTAGATTTCCATGAGAAAAACATTTTTTAACTTTAGCCAAATCTTTGCAGAATCCGTTAGAACTGGGAGTTGTGAGCGACTCCCCAACGAGCACAGTGACATTAAGGTCCCCATCTTTAAAACTGAGTCAGCTGAAGCCATTTTAGTGTTTGCTAAACGTTACTTATAATCCACACACATGTTTAGCTGATTACAAAGATGACAACAAAGAAGCAGCAGCGCTTGGAGTTCACGACGCTGATCTAAAAACAACTAAATAAAGATTCACAAACAGAAGAAGCTTCAATCGCCTGAGACCTGAACAACATCATAAAATTATATTTATCAGCGTGTGGAGAGACAAAAACGAGGCAGTTCTCATGTCTGTGAAGGTACATTAGATCTTCAAACACACACACACACACACACACACACACACACACACACACACACACACACACACACACACACACACACACACACACACACACACACACACACACACACACACACACACACACACAGTCAAAGCTACAATAGACACAGCCACAGGTGTTAAGTAACTGTCTGCCGCAGTTCATTAAACATAAGATTCTTATCCAGATTAGGTGTGTGTGGGTGCATATGTGTGTGTGTGTGTGTGTGTGTGTGTGTGTGTGTGTGTGTGTGTGTGTGTGTGGGTGGGTGGGTGGGTGCGTATATGTGTGTTTGTGTGCGCTCTCTCTTTTCCTTCCATCCTGATTTGTCGTTTTGAGTTTTTTACTCATGAAGGTGTTGCTATAACCCTGCAGCTGCTCGGTCTCTGACTCTGACCTTCTCGTTTCTCTTGCTAACCCTAACTCTAACCCTCTTGCTCAGACGAGATTCAGAAGAAACTTCTGCATAACAGTGAGAAGCAGAAATGATCCAACAAGATTCCAGATGTTGTTTTTGTCTTCCACAGGTCCCTCCATCCTTCTGTCAACCACAGACATGATCTGATGAGTGGACAGAAGAAACAGGAACAGGACCACCTGCTATGGCCGGCGGTACGCAGCAACACTCAGCTCTGACTCAAACTTCAATGAGGTGGATTTGCTGAGATGTTCTCGTCTGCAGCAGCTGATGGAGCGAGCGGTCTGGGCGCTGAGCAGAACCATCTCAGCGCTCCTGTTTCCGACCAGGGAGCGTGGGCGACGGCCATGAACAACCTGGGCATCATGCCAGTGGGCCTCAGCGGGCAGCCGCTGGTTCCAGGTAGCACCCTCTCTCTGCTGGATTATCTCGCCATGTTTAGCTCCCGATTAACATGACTTTTATCTTTAATTTGTCCTCGTCAGAAAGTACAGCTCTGACTCTTTCAGGGCAGATTTGAACCACAAAATGTTTAATTAGTCAACAGCGTGTTTAAACCCTTTAAAAGCACAGCTAACAGCAGGGCCCGCGGCTCTTTCAGGGTTTATTATCAAGTTTATTTAAGTTTAGATTAAACCAGGTTCTGGTTTAATCTCACATTAGTGTGTTTGTGTTTCCTGTCTCTCACTTGTGGGGTAATTACAGCCACATGTCTCCCACTGCTCCTCACGTCTCTAAAATAATCCCATTTTAAGGATTTAACGCTCCTTTCTCTTCTGTCAGACCTTTATTCTCTTTATTTGCTCTGGTTTTCATCCTCCTTGTCCTCCTGTGTGTGTTTTGTCTCCCCTCTCTATATATCTTCCTCTGCTTCTGTCTCTGGCAGAAGCAGCTGAGCTCTCAGCCAGAGAAATGAACCTGGCTCCACTCGTTTTGGCTCTGGAAGAAAAAGCACAACCTCATGTGATTATGATGAATGCGTTGCACATAGATATGCAATTTCACCTGTCAAGGTTACAGCAGAAGGCCTTTTAATGAGTTTTCCTCCCAACACTCGAGGAGTCTCTTAATGCCTCCTGGCAGCTCAGATTATCTCACTACATCTTTTGTTTTTCCGTTTCCATTTTTTTACAAGCCTAAAGATCTCTGATAAAGATTCCAAGATGCTTTTTTCTCTCTTTTTAAAACAAAACGCTTTGCAGGAAGCATTTAACAGCCTGCAGCTCTCAGTGTACTCTAATACTGAGGGAAAATTAAAATATTAGGAATGACCATATATGGTCGTGCTGCGCAAAAACAACCATCCAAGAAAAGAGTTTCACTCAAAATACTCCTAAAATGGATCAGAACAGCTTATGCATGTAGAAAATCATCACTATCACACTCCAGCATGAATGGGCCCACACACACACCACGGACAACATTCAGATGTCCTTCTTGTATTTTTGCTAACTTTAATTTTGGATTCTAGAAAATATTTTTCTCACATATTTATTAGTTAATCACCGTCTTTCATGCCCACCGACACCGTCTGATGTATTAATCAGATCCTATCTGTCTAAATTTATGTGAAATGTATGAAATATCTGGACTGAAACTAGTCCAACTTTCATTATTATCATTATTGTTATAAATTCCCTTAGCATTGCTGTATGTCATTGCAACTAGAACTGTTGATCTTTTACAACAGGCACTCGTTGGGCAGCTAAGGGGGCCTTTAAGAATATACTGTATATTGAGCCATTAGTAGCATGGATATTCATATATACATATCTATGGTTAGCAGCAGCTGTTAATCTTTACATTCTTCATTCAGGGCTGCTAACGGATCAATATATACTCTTAAAGGACCCTATAGCTGCCCAACGAGTGCCTGTTGTAAAAATCAAAAGTTCTTGCATATAAATAGTATCAATGACATACAGCTATGCTTAGGGAATTTATAGCAATTATTGTTGTTATTATTATTATTACAATTATTCAGCTATTTAAACAAATAAGTACTACAGATTACACATTAATGTTATTATAATGTGTTTATTACAGCTCCTGGTGTGTTCTCAGTGCACAGTGCTGAGATCTATCGTCTATCACACACACACACGCACACACACACACACACACACACACACGCGCGCACACACACACACACACACACACACACACACACACACACACACACACACACACACACACACACACACACACACACACACACACACACACACACACACACACAAAGAAACATTTATTTGTATGGAATTACAGCAGGGATATTTGTCATTCTCCCTGCTGACAGCTTCCCTGTCCTGTCATTTGAATCACTTTATTCTCCGTGCTGTTGTGGCTGTGTGGGCAGCATGGAGGAGGATTTTTTGCTGATGTTTTCTTCCTCCTGCTCCCTTGTTATTGCAGTGTTGAAGATGCGATGCTGCACCACCCTCCTCCAGCCTGCCTGCCCTATTTTCACCCAGACAGGAGAAGCATTGCTCCTGTCGCTTCTGTCCTTTTGTTGTTTATCTCTCCTATTCTTCTTCACTTTTCTTTGTCCTCCAGCAAAGACATGCTGTTGTTCCCTCCCTCCCTTCCTTAAAAGGGCTCTCCCTTCCTCTATTAGCACATTCAGGGTTATTTCCTTGTCTCTGACCATAAAACCAGATTTTATAAATGTTGACTTTGGCATAAAGATTCTTTTTAATCTCAGTTTTGGCTTTAGTTTTTTCTTTGTTATTTTATTTAAAGTAACATGTGTTTCTTCTTCCCCCTACTGGTCAAAAGCAGAATTAAAACTGTCGTAAACAGCCCTGCCTCAGCCTGCTATAGCTAACGCTAACAACAAGCTAATGCTAATGTGGGCCAACTGATACAAAAAAAGCCACAAAGTAAAAAGATTCACATTGTTGGACAAAAAAATATCATTACATTCAAGTCCAGTAACAACAAAACCAGGTCACCATCAGTCCATGATTTTGTATCCTCTTTCAGCTCCCTCACGCCAATGTTCACTTTGGTTTTAGCTCTTTGCTTTCATTCCAAAGACATTACTGTCTTACTTTGGTAACACTTTACAGTAAGGGTCCCTTTATTAACGTTACTTAGTGCAATGGTTCCCAAACTGGGGTACGGGACCCCAGAGGTGGTTCCACAAGATTGCAGAGGGTCCCCACATTTTTGTCTGTGCTGAACTTATGAGTTTGGCAAGATTTTCTTTGTAAGAATAACTTTTATAAAATCCCAATAACACACCCTACAGTATAATCAGAACTCTGTATAAAAGTTACACCTTTCCGTCTGTGTAAACTTTGTAAATGATCACATTTATCGGTGTATGCATGTAGGAGTTGAGGATGGGGGTCCTGGCTTGTCTTGGAAATGGTTTGGGCAAACACTGACTTGATGCATCATTAAAGCTCTATGTTTGAACAGTTAAATTTACTTTGAAAACCCTTAAATTTGACCCTCTGACCCTGTTCGATTAGTAAAAGTAAATAATGTTTCATATTGTATTTTTTTCTAAGTCCCTTCCCTGGCCTCTACAGCTGAACTAGTCATTTCTGCAAGCCTACCGCGTTGACCCATAGAGTCGCGTTCACACAGGAGGGAGCTGTCAGTCAGCGAGAACGAGGAACCCTTATTGTAAACTGTTACTGTTACTTTTACTTCTACACTGTAAGAAAATGTTAAAAAAATGTCTTTTTTACAGGAAATCCCTAGCAGATGTGGTTACCAGAGTTTTCCTGTAGATTTTACAGCTGCACAGTAAATACTTTTACTGAAGAACTCAATTAATTGACAGTGATTGAAATCATGGTTGAAATCACATTGAATATCTGTTAAATCTACAAAAAGTTTTTGTTAATTTTGCATAAAACTTATTTAGTCAGGTGATATTGCAGACAGTCTTTTATACATCATGGTATGAGGTAGTATGTGGCACCAGTATACCTAATGACTTAGACTGGTTGTTGGTAATTGTCCCAGCTTGCATTTGAACCCAGGTCCTCTGCACGTTAGTCAGGTGCTTTACCATTTAAGCTATCCATTAGACATTTATCAGAGTAGTCATTTGATATTTGTCCTGACTCCCCCGTGATCCCAGCAGCACATGATACCTTCTCAGTTTCATGATGCAATTATGAATAATGTTTTCAACTGATAATATTTCTGCTATCAAATTTGGCATAATTTAATCAATAGTGTTAAAAGTATAGCTTAAACCTGTAAAGTAACTTACAGATCTCTGTATTTTCGAAAGGAACCAGAATAAAATGCAGTTTTTACAATGTTTTGATGTAATATTGTCCAAACTTGTTCAGTTATAAGTATTAGTGTTTTTCTGTATTGATTACCATTGTTTGTTGTTTTAACAAATAAATGTGTTATTTTCACATATGTTAATGTAGACATTACATAAACATAGTGTTTTTAATTTTTCTATCATTTGCTGTGATCACAACAGAAAATGTGTTTTTCAGTTTACAGTACTTTTCTGCTGTGTATTTACACCGTTTTTATGTAAACTTCACGGTCAGTTTCTACTTCTAGGCTTCGCCATGATGCCAACGAAAAAACAATATTCTTCTTTTTGTGTCTTTTGTTGACCATTGGTGAACTAAATAAGCTAACTGCTGGTCTGTATAACAGCCACCAGCACAGCAAACAGCTACTGCCATAGAGCAGGTGGAGACCTCCCACTGGTCCTACCTGAACTGCAAAAAACAGTTTCTGGTTAGCAGAAGGGCTACAGAGGGTTCTGACCACTGAAACCAGTCTGAGAGCAATAGCTTAGTTGCATCAGGTAGACAGGGGTTTAAGGTATCTGAGAGCCAAATCGTTTAGAACAGCCTCTGCATTCTGTTTTTTACATCTAAATATAATTTTCCTGACTGAAAAACAGAATTTAGACACATTGAGTTGCTGTGAGCATGCATTTGGTTTTGCAAGAACAAGATACCATACCATACCATACCATACCATAGTTTATTTATATAGCATGTTTAAAACGCAGCATGGGAGCTGCCCAAAGTGCTGCACAGGCTAAAACAAAACGCGACCATTCTAAACAACTAAAACAGAAGATAGAAATACTGATCAAAAGCAGATAAAACATGATGAATACTAAGAACACATTAAAACACTAAAACGAGTCACTGTCTAAAAGCCAAATCTTAAAAGTGGGCCTTTAAACGAGATTTAAAAACCGCCAGTGATGGAGCCTGCCGAACTCCAATGGGCAACGAGCTCCACAGCTTTGGGGCAGCATGCACAAATGCTCGTTCACCCTGTGATTTGTAATGCATCCAAGGCGTGCAAAGCAGCAGGAGGTCAGCTGACCTCAACGTGCACGTGGGTACATGGGGAGTGAGCAGGTCAGAGAGGCAGGGAGGTGCCAGGTCGTTGAGTGCTTTAAATACAAAAGTCAATAACTTAAACTGTACTCTGAAAATGACAGGGAGCCAGTGAAGATGTTCCAGGACAGGGGTAATATGGCTACGTTGGTGCAGGTTTGTCAAGAACCTGGCAGCAGAATTCTTGACGGCCTGCAACCGATTCAGGGCAGAGTCTGGAGCACCAACTAGGAGGGCGTTTGTGTAGTCAAGGCGAGAGGTAATGAAGGCATGGATGACGGACTCCAAATGCCTCCGCTTCAAGAATTGTCTGAGGCGAGTCAGGCGGCAAGGCTGATAAAAGCAAGACCTCACTACGGAGTTTATCTGTGGAGCCATTGTGAGTTCAGCATCCAGCTTTACCCCGAGACTTGACACACACTGTTTTGGGGTTGAGGGTTAAAAGGTCACTAGCAGGGTGAGAGCCATGGTGGTCGTGGGGGTCAAAAACAATAGACTCAGTCTTCCTTTCATTTAACTTTAAGAAGTTGGGTGCCAGCCAGCCCTTCACCTCATCTAAACGTGCAGCCAATCGCGAGCCCCCATTCTTCTCATCCATTTCTGCATATAATTGACAGTCATCAGCGTAAATGCGATAGCTCAGGCCGTGCTGATTCAGGATTTTGCCCAGAGGCAGAAGAACAATACAAAACAGCAGTGGCCCAAGAACGAACCTTGTGGCACCCCCCAAGGCAGTGGAAGACAGGAGGATGCACAGCCACCAATCTGGACAGAGATGGATCGGTTTGATAGGTAGGAGTGGAACCATTTATGTGCCACTCCCGTCACCCCAACCCAAGACCCAAGCCTTTCCAGTAAAATATGGTGATCGACCGTATCAAAAGCCGCTGAGAGGTCCAGCTGGAGCAGCAGTACCCTAGACCCAGAGTCAGATGCCACCAGAATGCAGATGTAGATAAATGACTTAAGTGTAAGAGTTAGCCACTGACAGCCTTGTTAGCAGGAGAAAAACAGGCTAGAGTCCAACAAACTGTCAGTATTAATAATAATTATCAATGTGTATAAATGACGAGTCGGGTTTCTTAGTTCTAAAAGAGAAAAACAACATGTTCATTATGGCAACGAGGATCAGGTACATTAGCATGCAGGTACTTTATAGATGTAATGTCACGTGTTACACAGAAGCTTCTACTGGCAACTTCTACTTCAAGCTTCTACTCCAGAAGAACATGCTGGAGGGTCAAAGGTTACTGATGTCAGGATTTATGATTGTTTATTTGAACTAATCTCCAAACTGTTGTGCAGAAACTAGAACTGTGTTTCTGTGGATTATTTGATGGCTGTAATCTCTTGTATAAATCTTATATAACCTGTTGGATTATCTGTTGTTTCTTGTGCCGTCACGCAGATTCTCTGTGTATCCAGAGGTTTGACCCTGGTCTGGGCCTCATAGCACCGATAAACCCAATGATGGCAGGCATCAGCTTGGTCCCACCTCCACCCATCCCCTCAGAAGTACCACTCATCAAGGAGATCATCCACTGCAAGAGCTGCACCTTGTTTCCCCAGAACCCCAGTAAGAACACAGGCGTGGGGCCCTGGGGCCCAGAGACGTGTCCGTGATTCAGACATTAGAGTATTTAATGATGATTTGTTGTAGATTTACCCCCTCCGTCGACACGGGAGCGCCCCCCTGGCTGTAAGACCGTGTTTGTTGGAGGACTTCCTGAGAACGCCACAGATGACATCATCAGGGAAGTGTTTGACCCGTGTGGGGAGATCACTGCCATCAGGAAGAGCAAAAAGAACTTCTGCCACATTCGTTTTAGTGAGGAGTTCATGGTGGACAAAGCTATGTACCTGTCAGGTGAGCACACTGGAGACGACCGCCTCCTTCTGAGGAAGTAAAGATCAAAGCTAACAAAGCTTTGATGTCTTCAGGATATCGTATGCGCATCGGCTCCAGCACTGATAAGAAGGACTCTGGAAGGATCCACGTGGACTTCGCTCAGGCCAGGGATGACCTGTACGAGTGGGAGTGTAAACAGCGCTTATTGGCCAGAGAAGAGAGGCACCGACGTAAGATCCATGAGGACCGCCTGAGGCCGCCGTCTCCCCCCCCAATCGTGCATTTCTCTGAGCACGAAGCGGCGATCCTTGCAGAGAGGCTGAAAGGTGAGTAGAATTTGAGTGAACCCTCTTTCTGTTTCCTGTCTGCAGAACACACACTTCCTGTCTGGGTTGGGTTCCAGTTTGGAAAGAATGAAAACTCCTCCGGTGAAGTTATCAGTCTATAATCTTATTATGAATGAATAATGAGATACACACACACAAGAATTTATTGATCTGGGACAAAAACCCTGGAGGTGTTGCCATGGTTACACTGATTTGTGAAGAAACCCCTATAACAAGTCTAAAAGCAGGTGTATCTAGACACAACATCTGCATGTTTGTGCTCTATATTCTCTAGTTCCGATCACCTGCCAGGAAACCTAATAAGGAATGCAAACGAATCCTTCTGGAAGCTGCACATGTATTGATTTTTGTCAGACCTGTCTGTGGCGGCCAATGCAAGCTGTTGTTTGTGTGGAGCGGTGTGAAACGGTTCGGCGCCGAGCCGGCGCACGGAGGTTCATACATGTTATTGTTGGTGTGAACGTGGTCGTGGCAGACAAGTTCCTCCAGAGAAACCTCGTCTGCTTACAAAAGGTTTAAAATCACATCATTAATGCTTGGTAGGATGCCTTCCTCTGACTCTTCCCTCTGCCTGCTCTCTTTCCACATGATGAAGTGTGGGAGTGGAGAAGGAGGTGTGGATGAGTGATGTTTCTGTGGAGGAGTTTGAAGGTCACTCCTCGGCTCAATGGTGGCTGGAGCTTTTCTCCTGTTGGCAACAGTAGAGCTGCACTTCTCTGTGTTTATACAAACACAGAAGGGCTGGAATCAATTTGGTCATTTTGAGCAATTTGAACTCATTGAAACCCAATATGCTGCTTGTTAGTGTTATTACAGTTATTATTGTGATCACATTCATTTCTTCATCAGAATCTTGAAAGGGAACATCCGACTGGCTCTGTCCTAAGGGTCTAGATTTAAAGCTGCTATAGCGAATCTGCAAACAAGCTAGGTTTTAAACACAAACAAGGAACACTCACCCCACCTCTCGGGAATCTTCCCTGGAGCCGCATCCACCAGATCCAATAGTTGCTTTTGGTCTGAAAGATGGTTTTTAGATGAATGCAAGAGAACCGCTTTATTCATTCTTTTCAAGTTTTTTTAATCTCAACAATGTATTTATAGCTATACTATGTTAGAATGTTGTTAAGAGGCATGAAAAAAATATTTTAAGCTAGTTTAAGCTGGTGAAGGTTCTCAGTCGACCAGGTCGTGGTAGTCTAAAAGGGTTCAACTGGACTTTTTTGGTTTCTTAAAGGGACTTTACAGACTTTTGAATTTTTATGCTCGCGGTGAACAAAGGTCAGAGTGGCTCGGTTATCAGGAGTGTCCTTAAGATTGTCAGAGGAGAAGAATTGTGTCAAAAATAGACAAAATGATCCTGCCACGAACCGGGTGAGGATCCACGGGTCAGAGGTCAGAGGCCAGAGCAGCAGTCTTCAGAATCTGGCAGAGTTGGATGCCGAAGCTTCAAATTCCAACCCAAAAATATCCACTCAAGCTTGAATCTGTGACTTCTGACAATGGTCTAGAGCAGTGGTTCCCAAACTTATTTAGCCGCGCACCCCCTTCTATGTCCCGGCCATGTTGACGCACCCCCCAGCCCCACATCAGGGCATGGCTACATATATATATATATATATATATATATATATATATATATATATATATATATATATATATATATCAGACGTCACGCTAAACCAGGGGTCGGCAACCTGTTCCCATCAAAGAGCCATTATTACCCATTTCCCACAGTAAAGAAAACACCGCAGCAGCCGCGGCGTTGTGGGCGGGGCCTACCCTCAGACAGCAGAGCGCTGCTCACAACAGGTGACAGCAGCCGGTACCGGTCGCTCGTGTACGTCAAAGTTATCTTTCATAAGACGATAATCAATAAAACGATTTATATAAAGTGGATCCAGAAGTTGTAGCCCGTCTCTGCCGACAATATTTTGATATTTTTCACCCTGTTGGTTTTACTGAGCAGGTGCCACTTTTGTCATATGTTTCTTTTTAAAATATGTTTAGACTGTTCAGAATACAAATCCAGGCTCTGTCACGTTTGATTGTTGTAATTAAACTTTGTAGGTGGGGAAGGTCAGAAAAGGATCCGATCATTTTGTTTTTCCCTCATTTACAGTGATGGAGATAACGGTGCAGTGCGCCTGGCTCTGGTGTTAATCAAGTTTAATTTGTAACAATTTTCACAAGAAAACAGAACAGTTAAAAGCAGGGCTTGTGTTGACCGGACAGTTCCCGTATTTGGCCGTTTATTTTGACGGAGAAAGAATAGAAAGAATTACCCCGACGCATGGAGACGAACTGACACTTTATTCGTTTCGCAAATTGCAGATGTAGCTAAATCACTCAAGAAAAGACTTCCTTTTGAACATCTGAGCTGGACACCGCTCAGCGCAGCTCACTGTCAGCGCGTACGTAAGGTGCACAACAAGCTGAAGATGTGGAGATGGGCATGGAGCGCATCGCAGAACCAGAGCGCATGCAGGAAGATTCCTTCCACTGAAGCGAGAGTTTTCCAAACCCGGTCTCTCAGAGAGACTTGTCACTTAGAAAATGTTCCCTGATGATGAAACTTTGGCTGAACTGTGCTTGTTCCTGTCTCCAATGTGGCGTCTGAGGAGAGTCCCAGAACCTCACATCGTCTTCAGCTCAGAAAGTGCCTTTGATTATGCACAAGCGTGATGCGTCAACCCGGTCACACAGTAGACCGGGTTGGACCTGTTCAGGTTTACTCAGACAATCTTTACATTTAGAATTAGCATACAGATGTAAAATTAATGCAGTAAAATATAAAGCTTTTTATTTAAATATCCATTCATTATTTTACAAGCACAGAGAGCCGCATCAGATGGATGGAAGAGCCGCATGCGGCTCCAGAGCCGCGGATTGCTGACCCCTGAGCTAGGGCATGTGCGGAGGACACACACACACACACACACACACACACACACACACACACACACACACACACACACACACACACACACAAAATATACTTGTTTTCAATTACGTTTTTTGGGCCCACTTACATTTTCTTAGGCCCACCCACAAATGAGTTTCTGGCTACGCTAATGGTGACTTTTGACAGACTTCTCTGAGCTCTGCAGCCATTACACTTTTCACCTCGCGCACCCCCTAGCGGCAGCTCGCACACCCCTGGGGGTGCGTACACCACACTTTGGGAATCCCTGAGCTAGAGACACAAAAGGCAACAATTTAAATTTCAGTTGGAATCCCAGTTTGCATTTGTAGAAGTGGATTTGTTCTGTCAGAACACGCTCTCCTTTAGTCTCCAACTCTTAACAGTCGTAACAGGGGTGTCTCTTCCTATTGAAACCATCAGCAGCCTGCTGCGCCGTCCACAAGCATAACCCAGTCCTCCCAAAAATCTCATATCTTTTGGAAGTCAAGCTGAGATGAGTTCCAGATGTTTGCCACTTCACTGAAGTTTATTAAATTTAGAATTTTCTTTACTATTCATTAAAAATTTAAGCTAATCAAACAACATGCGGTTTAGAGTGATATTCACTTTATTGTTACTAAATCATACATACCAATAGCCAGAGGTGCACATAAGTGTTTCGCAGGTGCGCATGCACAGTCAAAATAAACAATGCACACCTGAACAAAAGCTGCAGCACGCATTTGCGCACCTAAGACTTTGTGGAGGAAGGAAGACATTTCTGGAGCTTTTAAAGATGTCCAAGAAGCAAGCTCCATTAAGTAATTATTTTGGTGTTCCTCTGCCTCCAAAAAACCGTCAGACTGAGTCGGAACCGCAAAAGAAGAGTATTTGCGGAGAAGTGGCTGCAGGAGGCCAGCTGGCTTCAAACAAATGATGAACGCACAGAGATTTGGTGCAGATTATGCCGTGAAAATCCCACCCTCGCAGACTAAAACAGCGCCTGTTACATAGGCACTAAAAACTTCAATCATCCAGCGTTTGATAAACATACTAACAGCAGAGAACATCAGAAAGTTGTTCGGGAAGTCAATAATGAAGCTGAACGCAGTCAGGAGCATGATGAGGATGATGAGAGTCTGTAGAAATAAAAACGGCATTTATGCCGTTTAAAAAACTTCAGTGCTCTGAAATAGTAATTTTGTTAAGTGCTTTAAAATGTCTTTTTTTTTTGTTATCACAAAAACAGCTGTTTACACATTGTGTTTTACATTCAGACAATTCAGTCATGTTATTTGAAAATTAGGTTTAAGTGAAGCTGGCAATATGTGCCTGTTGTACTTATTGTTTTCAGACAAAATTAAAATATGTTGCATCATCAATGCGTTACTCTGTTTTGTTCCTATTGTGAGTTGAGTTAAGAATTCAGTGCATTAAAAAATATGAGGACCAAGCAGCAACCATAGGTTCCCCCCTGAGTACCACCCCAAAAATAGTATGTGCACCCCTGCCTATAGCTCTGTTTAAGGAATATCAAAAATAATAAAGTTGATGGATCAGTCAAATACAGATAAATAAACTCTCGGCTTTCCATACCCAATAATAAACCCACACCTGGGTTGGAACAAAGCCTGTTTTCGTTTCTGAAGACCACCTCCGCGATTAATTATTAATGTTTGCTTGTTGAATCTCAGCAGCTGTGCAGTTTTCTTCTTTATCCTGTAATACCTAAAATAAACAAGCATGTTTTCTCTCTAAACAACCCTTTTCAATTCATTCTTCACCTCCGACAGCGGGGGAATACATTTCCATTCTTCACCCTCTCGTCCCTGTTCAGCAGCGCTTCATTGTGCGCTGTAATGCGACTGTAATCTGCTGCTGGCAATGAATGGAGCTTTATCAGAGCTGGGGAAAGGGTCTCCTTACAGGTTGTGCTGCGGTGGGCATTGAGCTCATTAAACGCTGTCTAATTCTCTCTTTTCTGTGGTTGTGGGGTGACTCAGGGGCAACGCTCAGTTTTTATTCAAATAAAGGAGAAAGCACCAACGAAGGCCTGCAGAGGCTCCACTTTTTGTGACTGAGACAGAAAGTGGCTGGAAAAGTTGGAAATGGAAAAGCCATTTTTGATCAGCAGCTGTGACGGGATTCACGAAGACATGAACACTGAGCGCCCCTGGAGAAGGATTGCAGTCCTCACTTCCTGCTCTGTTTGTTTAGCTCCGCTGGATGTTAAAGGTCCCATGGAACAGCTTTCATATCATCGAGCTCCAGCATTGTTTGACCTGATGTAGCGTAAAAATACATTCCAGTCAGCATCAGCGCATAGGTTTTATTAGGATTGGAATAACTCCATGCTTCTTTTAGACTCTAAATTATCAGTTAACTGAGAAATTCCAGAGCTGAGGCACTGGGCTGGGTTTGATCTGGAGAAAATGAAACCAGGAAGAGGTCTGAAATCAGATTTGTGGTGATGTATGCTTCATCAAATCAAATCAAAGATACTTTATTAATCCCAGAGGGAAACAATTCAGAGATCAGACATACATGGGCAAGACACATGACAAGAATCGGTGACTGTGGTCATTCGCAACCCTGATTCGCACTACCTTAATAGAGATAATAGGGTTACATGAGGATTGATTCAGGTGGAGGAAAAAAAGGCACTTCAGAGTTACCCTCCCACCAGGAGGTCAGCTTTGCTCTGCTAAAAAACACCTCAACAGATATGCAACAGAATTCAGACAACACAACATAAGGCTCCTCCTTGAACCGTCACCTTATCGTGGTGGAGGAGTTTGAGTGCCCTAATGATCCTAGGAGCTATGTTGTCTGGGGCACTTAGTGCCCCTGGTAGGGTCTCCCATGACAAATTGGTCTTAGGTGAAGGGTGAGACAAAGAACGGTTCGAAGGATCTTTCATGGCGGTTAAAACGAAGAGTCGGAGTACCCGGCCCGGAGGGTTACCGGGGTCCCACCCTGGAGCCAGGCCTGGGGTTGGGGCCCGTGAGCGAGCGCCTGGTGGCTGGGCTTTCGCCCATGGGGCCCGGCCGGGTCCAGCCCGAACCGGATACATGGGCTCGTCCAACTGTGGACCCACCACCCGCAGGAGGAACATGAAGGGTCCGGTGCAATGCGAATCGGGTGGCAGACCGAGGCGGGAGCCTTGGCGGTCCAATCCCCGGACGAGAAAACTAGTTTTTGGGACATGGAACGTCACCTCGCTGGCGGGGAAGGAGCCGGAGCTTGTGGCAGAGGTTGAGCGGTACCGGCTAGATATAGTCGGACTCACCTCGACACATTGCATTGGCTCTGGAACCCGAGACCTGGAGAGGGGTTGGACACTCTACTTTGCTGGAGTTGCTCCGGGTGAGAGGCGGAGGGCTGGGGTTGGCTTTTTGTTAGCCCCGAGACTCTCTGCCTGTGTGTTGGGGTTTACACCGGGGGACAAGAGGGTAGATTCCTTGCGCCTTCGGGTCAGGGAACGGGTCCTGACTGTTGTTTGTGCTTATGGGCCAAATATCAGTTCAGAGTACCCCCCCCTTTTTGGAGTCCCTGGGACGAGTGCTAGATAGTGCTCCATCAGGGGACTCCATTGTCCTGCTGGGGGACTTCAATGCTCACGTGGGCAATGACAGCTTGACCTGGAGGGGTGTGATTGGGAGGAACGGCCCACCTAATCTGAACTCGAGCGGTGTTTTGTTATTGGACTTCTGTGCAAGCCGCAGTTTGGCCATAACGAACACCATGTTCGAACATAAGGATGCCCACCGGTACACTTCGTACCAGGGCAGCCTAGGTCACAGGTCGATGATAGATTTTGTAGTAGTATCATCTGACCTGCGGCCGTATGTTTTGGACACCCGAGTGAAGAGAGGGGCGGAGCTGTCAACTGATCACCACCTGGTGGTGAGTTGGATCAGATGGCAAGGGAACATGCCACGTAGACCTGGCAGACCCAAACGCATAGTGAGGGTCTGCTGGGAACGCCTGGCAGAAGAACCTGTCAAGACGGTCTTCAACTCCCACCTCCGGCAGAGCTTTGACCACGTCCCGAGAGCAGTGGGGGACATTGAGTCCGAGTGGGCCTTGTTCCACTCTGCGATTGTCGAGGCGACTGTTGCTAGCTGTGGTCGTAAGGTGGCCGGTGCCAGTCGTGGTGGCAACCCCCGTACCCGCTGGTGGACACCAGAGGTTCGGGGAGCCGTCAGGATGAAGAAGGAGGCCTACAGGGCGTGGCTGGTCTGTGGGTCTCCGGAGGCAGCAGACAGGTACCGGATAGCCAAGCGGGGTGCAGCAGTGGCAGTTGCCGAGGCAAAATCTCGGGCGTGGGAGGAGTTTGGTGAGGCCATGGAGAAAGACTATCGATCAGCTCCAAAGAGGTTCTGGCAAACTGTCCGGCGCCTCAGGAGAGGAAGGCAGCAACTCGCTCACACTGTTTACAGTGGGGATGGGGAGCTGCTGACGTCAACTGAGGCTATAGTCGGACGGTGGAAGGAATACTTTGAGGAGCTCCTCAATCCCACCAATGCGCATTCCGAGGAGGAACCAGAGCTGGGAGGCCTGGGGATGGACTGTCCGATCTCGGGGGCAGAAGTTGCTGAGGTAGTCAAACAACTACACAGCGGCGGAGCCCCGGGGGCGGATGAGGTTCATCCTGGGTATCTCAAGGCTATGGATGTTGTAGGGCTGTCATGGTTGACACGTCTCTACAACATTGCGTGGTCATCGGGGGCAGTTCCTAGGGAGTGGCAGACCGGGGTGGTGGTCCCCATCTTTAAGAAGGGTGACCTGAGGGTGTGTTCCAACTATAGGGGGATCACACTCCTCAGCCTCCCTGGAAAGGTCTACTCCAAGGTACTGGAGAGGAGGGTCCGATCGATAGTTGAATCTCAGATAGAGGAGGAGCAATGTGGTTTCCGTCCTGGCCGTGGAACTGTGGACCAGCTCTATACCCTTGCAAGGGTGATGGAGGGGGCATGGGAGTTTGCCCAACCAATCCACATGTGCTTTGTGGATTTGGAGAAGGCTTATGACCGTGTCCTCAGGGGCACCCTGTGGGGGATGCTCCAGGAGTATGGGGTGGGTGGCTTTCTGTTAAGGGCCATTCAGTCCCTTTACCAGAGGAGCATGAGTTTGGTCCGCATAGCCGGTAGTAAGTCGGACCTGTTCCCAGTGAGGGTTGGACTCCGCCAGGGCTGCCCTTTGTCACCGGTTCTGTTCATCACTTTTATGGACAGAATTTCTAGACGCAGCCGTGGTGTGGAGTGTGTCGAGTTTGGTGGCAGGAGAATCTCGTCTCTGCTTTTTGCGGATGATGTGGTCCTCCTAGCTTCATCCAGCTCTGACCTTCAGCTCTTGCTGGGTAGGTTCGCGGCCGAATGTGAAGCGGCTGGGATGAGGATCAGCACCTCCAAATCTGAGACCATGGTTCTCGACCAGAAAAGGGTGGCTTGCCACCTCCGGGTCGGGGGAGAGGTCCTACCTCAAGTGGAGGAGTTTAAGTATCTCGGGGTCTTGTTCACGAGTGAGGGTAGGAGGGATCGGGAGATCGACAGGCGGATTGGTTCGGCGTCTGCAGTGATGCGGACGCTGAGCCGATCTGTCGTGGGGAAGAGGGAGCTGAGCCAGAAAGCCAGGCTCTCGATTTACCGGTCGATCTACGTCCCAATCCTCACCTATGGTCATGAGCTTTGGGTAATGACCGAAAGAACGAGATTGTGGATACAAGCGGCCGAAATGAGTTTCCTCCGTAGGGTGTCCGGGCTCAGCCTTAGAGATAGGGTGAGGAGCTCGGACATTCGGGAGGGACTCGGAGTAGAACCGCTGCTCCTCCGGATCGAAAGGAGCCAGTTGAGGTGGTTTGGGCATCTGGTCAGGATGCCTCCTGGACGCCTCCCCGGGGAGGTGTTTCGGGCATGTCCTGCCGGCAGAAGGCCCCCGGGTCGACCCAGGACACGTTGGAGAGGTTACATCTCCAATCTGGTCCGGGAACGCCTTGGGGTCCTGCCGGAGGAGCTGGTGGACAAGGCCTGGGAGAGGACGGCCTGGAGCTCCCTAGTTGGGATGCTGCCCCCGCGACCCGGACCCGGATAAGCGGAGGAAGACGAGACGAGAGACGAGAGACAACATAAGTGTCCACTAGGTGGGGTGGTGGGTTGGGACTATCCCCACTTCAGTTCCTGCAGCCACGATAAGCAGCGCATGTCACCTCATTGTGGATAGGGGGAGGAGCATTGAGGGTTGGAGGGTTGCAGTGACCCTGGAACTTTTCAGCGGCCTTCCCGCAGTCCCGCCCAGGCTGGGAAAGGAGACAGGGTTGAGTTGCCATGACACATTCCACATATCTTCTGAGAGGGGAGTTTTCGTCGTAGCCTTGCAGGCTCAAGGGCGCCAGATTCTGATTAGAAATTGTTTTGGGGCCAGACAGAGATAATTTCCTCTCTGTCTTACAGTTTGTTGGTCCTCAACCTCTCAAAATCCCAATAATGGACATTAATCTATCCCAATCCGTGCTGATTTGTCCACTCTCTCCTTGATGGCATCCATCTTTTTGTGCCAAAGAATGAATCTCGGCCAAATAATCTTTGGCTGTTGCTTATTCTCTTTGGGCCTTAGCATGAAGTCTCTTCTTTCTGTGCAAACATGGTTTTTTTTTCAGATTTAGCTTTTTAAAACATCTATAGTGAATTTTAACAATTTCTATTTTTTGTTGAAGGTTGGGTCTTTATAACATGGATGTGCTGTAACCAGTTTTTGTTACCAGCAACAAAGAAAATAGCTAAATTAAACACTAAAATGATGTGATTGAATCAAATCAAACAATAACCTTATTAAAAGTGCAATAAGAAAGAATTGCATCCATCCATCCATTTTCGCTTATCCGGGGTCGGGTCGTGGGGGCAGCAGCCTAAGCAGGAAGGCCCAGACTCCCTCTCCAAAGTCACTTGGGCCAGCTCCTTCGGGGGAATCCTAAGGCGTTCGCTGGCCAGCCGTGAGACATAGTCCTTCCAGCATGTCCTGGGTCTTCCTTTAGGTCCCCTCCCAGCTGGCCGTAAGAACTTTACAGTGAAATAATCACAAACAGTCCGTTGTCTCAATCATGCTAGAAGGAAGGATGCAGGTGTTCCATTTTTCTTCTTTCTTAAAGGAAGAAGGATGTTGTTAATGTTTACAATCTGTCACACCTCCATAGGGAGCCTAAAGCTTGGTTTATGCTTGACGCGTTTACTTTCCGCTTGGTGACGCGGCTCGCGGATGGAACGCGCTTCACAACTTGCAGCGTTTATGGTTCATGCGGCTTGTCTCTGCGGTGAGCCAATATTCTCCCAAACTGTAGGGGGCAGCATGGAGCTCTATGGCATGCATCCAACACTACACCATAGTAGAAGTAAAAATTACTGTTGTTTACAACATGGCATTCCAGCATTTTTAACAGCGTCCTCGTCTTTTCCGACAGTGCGAGCTATTACTCTCCAAGAAGTATTAACAACATGTTGATCACGGTGATCTTTGAGAGCTGAATCACACAAATGTCTGCATTTACAAACCTCTGCCATACTAGTTCTTGCCAGTCCGCCATGTTTTTCCGCGTCCGACCATCCGCGTGGTTAGAAAAATTCCTAGGTGCGTGGTGCGAAAAGTTTTGTCCGTGCGGAGGCGCGGTGGAGGGGCGTGGTTGTTAAAATGGCGCAATTTTGCTGCGCGGTGCCGTGCGAACCTCGTGGACATGTCAAGCATAAACCAACCTTTAGCCACGCCCATCTACCCATGGATCATGGGTCACCAACTGCCACAGGAAAAATGGATGAGAGTCTTTGTGAGGATAAAAGTTATTTTCTTATCCTGTTTGATGCGTGCCATGGATTCAATACGTGATGTCCGGGAATTATAAAGACACGTTGTATGCCCAAGAAAGTGCCTATTTTCGAACGGCGGCAAAAGTTATTGTAGGTGAGTTGTGAAAAAACATGTGGGACTACAAATGTTTGTCTCACTGAACTGACATCATCAAAGCAGACAGGGAGAAGAGGAGAAGATTAGTTTAGTGTTTTTAATTACGAATTGTTACAAGCTAATAAATCTCAATAATAAATATGACAGACATAATCGAAACACACAAAAATACTTTTCATTTCAATTGAAGTACAGTGATTCAGGGCGTAAGGCAATGTGGGTTAGAAAATATCTTTTATAATTCACTTGCATTCCTTCTTTCTATGGGCAGACGAGAAGGGGAGGAGACTTGGGCTCCCTGTACTTCTTGCCTCCAGAGCCAAAAATGTGTGAGCCTGTGGGGTTGACACCGACTGGCAAAAAGCTCCTGAGGTGTTTAAAAAATGGAAACCAGTAAACTTGTACCCCTAAGAAGCCATGGCATCTTTTTGTTTTACTCTATCGGGTGAAGCAGGCTAGAGGCTAATGTTGAGCTAAAATTCTAACGGTGAATACGTAGCAAATAGTCAACTCTAAAAATATCTCCAGCTACTTTTTCAATCACCAACAAATGAATATTACAGTGAGATGTGTTCATGCACTTATCACCTTACTGTGCATGACTCGTCTTTGCTCGTCATCTAGAATATTCCGGTGCTGATCTGCAACTGGCAACAGTTGCTCACAGCGGACCCGTTTGTTTTGAAACATGGACTGCAGTACCCAAATTTGACCACAGGGTGTCACTCTCACTTAATGCACTTCAAGGACGCAACTTGATTAATTAGGCCTAATTTTCATAAATCTGTGAACCATTCAAACTGAACCAGAAACAACAATAACTAAACCGTGCCAGGTGTGTTCCTATAACTCTGTTTTTGAAATGTTGGACATTGTTCCTGCAGATGACAACAAGTTTGTCGAAGCCATAGTGGTGCTGTTCACCTGGATCGACCGGGGCGAGGTCAACCGCAGGACCGCCAATCACTTCTACTCCATGATCCAGTCAGCAAACAGCCACGTTCGCCGGCTGATGACTGAGAAAGCTCAACACGAGGAGGAGATGGAGCATGCTAAAGAGGCCTTCAAGAACGCCCTGGTGGCCATATTAACACAGTGTAAGGACACTCTTAAGCACTTTCAGTCAGGAAACCTTTCAGGTAGACAGGTCCCCAACACCTGGATGACACCTGAATAACTGTGGAGAGTGCAGCTATGCAGGTAAGTCTGACAAATGGGTTTCTACTGTGGTTCAGGAGTAATGACTCATCAAAACAGTTTTAGGGAAATACAACTTCTTTATTTAGTTTCACAATCCTGCCTGAAGATAAAAGCACTGAGCTAACAGTAAACAGCATAACTCTAACACATGTAGATGTTGTTTTTGTGGGTGAATTTCTACAAGAACGTTCATCTTGAACAGCAGATTTCTGAAAGCACTGTACAGTCCCGATAATCCCATCGCCTCACGGCCGCCCCATGTGAGTGCGCTCCTGACTACAGTTGCTCTGACTGCTGCAGGGTGTGGTGCAGCAGCAGATTACTGAGGTGCAGACCATGAAGCCACTTTCACCACTTTGAATCTTGCCTTGATGCAACTCATTTACTCTGCGAGCATCTCGGCTCAGTCTCCATGACAACGCTCCCTCATCCGTCTGAGCTCCGTTATCTTCAGCTTACCATGCTGTGGCGATTGGGTCAGTGGCAAAGAAGTTTCAGAGTCGGTGGCGTGACGACGCTCTGACCTTTTCACAGCAGACAGCGGAAAGCCTCAGAGGCGCAGATGCTGCTGATGCAGGTTAAACATTACTCATAGGCAGCACACAAAGGGAGGCAGCAGCTCTCACAAGCTCTAGACAACCAAACACTTTTACCCTACTCATCAGAAAACTCATTTTTGACACCAGTTTGAAAAAAAATCAACCGAAGGACCAAATCTCTAAGTTCAAACAGTGAACTGATTATTTTTATGAACATTTAGTTCAGTCTTGAGGGAGAAAATGCCTCTCCATAACCAACCTCATCAGTTCAGTTTGTACGTAAACACGTCAGCCGTGTGGGCGGAGCTGCAGAGAGGTAAGTGTAGTCACAGGTTGTCTTTTGGGCCATTCCCATCTGTACCGGGTCGGCCCGGGCCAGGTAGTGTAGGTTGTTTACATGTCTGGGTGGCCTGGTATTTTTCCGGGCCAACCAAGGCTCATTCTCAGCCCTCTTCTCGAGGGGGTCTGCTTCAGGCCAACCAGGGCCAACACACCCACTGCTGACAGCAAATTCACACCTTCCATTAGAGCAAGCCTCTGATTGGTGGGTAGAATCAGCCCACATGGGCTTAAGACAAGGATGTGTGGAATCAACCGGGCCAGGCTGGGGCCGACCCGGTACAGATGGGAATGGCCCTTTAGTCTCATTTTAGCTGATTTCTATCAAAGAAAGTTCATGTTTGGCAAATGAAATGTATGTATTGAATTGTTTAATATATAAAAAATTGTTTAATAATGAATATAAGATGGAAATTTCAGTCACTGAAAGGCAAATGTAAGCGCAACTCTGAAGGCAACATTTCATCACAGAATGGAAGATTATTATTATTATTATTTTCATTACTACCACCCTGATAACTGGTCTGTGGAAAAACCAAACATTTAAGACAATAGACCAGGTCTGAAGAGACGGCACAGACAGCCTAAGCACAGCAGAGCACCTCTGTGTTTGCTTCCATTCTGGATAGATGCTGCTTTGTCGGCCGTAAAAGGATGTGAATCTGCAGGGGAAGTAAGTACTGAGCACTGGCCAGGAGAGAGACCGGCTCATCATGTGACGCTTGAAGTGGCCACATGACCATAACAAACTTGGCAGATTTTTTTTTTATGTCCACCCTGAAAACAAGCATTTACAGGTCATGCTAGCTCTGCACATTCTGTCGTTGCTTCAGAGTTTCATAAAAGACTAGAGAAAATAAGAGCATTAGTTACTGTGGTTAACCATATGGAAGATCATATGAACTGTCGGTGCAGGATCGGCTCGGGGTCCTTCGACTGCCGATGATGTCACATTACTGTGAATCTACTCGGCTTTCACACATACGTTTTGGAAAGACATCAGCAGTTTTGTTAATAAATTCTTGTTTGTTAACACCTAAATGTTTTCTTTATAATTGTAATTTGTTAGTAAAACACCACATTATCTTTGTTTTATAAAGAATGTGAAACTGCATAAAACCAACATCGGACTGACAAAATATAGAACAGTTCTTACATGTGAAGCCATATCTGTTTGTATTAATGTGGAGTTCGTCTGTATATTTCCTTAGTTGTTATCTAAATACATTGTTTGACTCAAATATTGCTTGGTGTCTTTCAATAAAGTTCTTATATTTTATTTTGCCCCATTTCATCAACATCAAGAGCTTTTGAGGATCACCGTTTATCATTTGCTTATTTTACATTTCATTTAGAAATTCAAACATATTTTCTCCAAAAAGTGTTGATTTTGGACTACAGGACTACAACCGCTAAGACTATGACCGCTAATTTGTTCTGACCAATCAAAATCATAACATGATAACGTCACTTCCGTAAGCTTCAGGTTCAGCCAATCAACTACTTTGACGTCATCGGCAGTCGAAGGACCCCGAGCCGACCCTGCACCCGAGCAGATCCTGTGCCGACACCTCCACTGTTAGGAGATCCAGCTTCAAGGATCTGAATGGGGATAAAAGAACCCAGTGAGTTTGTTCCTGCTGCTGTGCAGAGCTGCTGTGACAGGTGTGTGTTTTACCAGAGGAGCAGATAAATGATGGAACATGGAACAATAACTGACCCAGATAAACGTTATCTAAAGCCCTGTCCACACCCTAGGGATGGGTACCTTTGGCATTTGAATCGATTCGGTACTAACTCCCGGTACCTAGGAATCGATGCCGGTACTTAACGGTACCAATTTTCGATACTTTTGATTGTTTAATATTTTAATTCTCTTTTATAATTAAATATATATTTTTCTCAATATATAACCATATTTGATAAATATCACGATAAATAACATTCAACTGTTTGTATTTTAACATCGTCCTTGTAGTTTTAAAAGCTGATAATTAAACTGAAGCAAACATCTTTACTGTGAACTAAATTTACTGTGTATCTTCATTCCTTTTGCCGTCCTTTTTCTTTGATTTTTCCTACTGGGAAGTTAGAATTTCCGAGGAGAACGTGAACGCACCATTAGCTGATAACAATGGTGGCAATGGAAGCTAATTTATCAAGCTAACATTATCTTAAACAGTTTATTTAGCTGCTGGAGCAGATTGAAACGATGATGCCTCACACTTAGATCGTTATCGCTGGTTTCATCTTCACCCAATCACCTGTCGCATTTAGTAAAGTGAAGCCAAACTTTAGAGCTCGTTCATGTTCTTCTAGTCGAAAATTCAGAGTTCCGAGGAGAAACCGAACGCACCATTAGCGGAATGGAAGCTAACATATCAAGCTAACGTTATCTTAAACATTTTATTTACCTACCGGAGCAGATTAAGATGAGGATGTCTCACTTAGATTGTTGTCGCTGGTTTCATCATCACCCAGTTACCCATCACATTTAGTGAAGTGGACCCAAGCTTTAGCGTGCGTTCTTTCTACCATGCTGCTCTGTTTACAACTCGCTTGCAGCGACCGAAGACATGACGCTCTTGCTCATGCGCAGCTGTCCAGGCAAGTTCTCATTATGAAGGACGGGTACCGAAACGAGGCACCGTTTCAAATTACGTGAATCGGTGCTCAGTCGGATTCTGTGGAATTCGGTCGGTACCTTTAAAAGTACAGAATTCGGTACCCATCACTGACCACCACAGATATCTTCTGTTTGGTCCTCCCAGCCACACAAGAGTGACAGAAATTGTTCATTTTTCAGAATTTTGTAGCACCCTGCATGTGGACCAAAGATCTTGTCACATAGCAGCCAGTTCAGCTCTGCTCCAGCAACCAAAACATCTGAATGGTTTTACTGGCTTTTCTGCTCCTGGTCTCACTTCATCCTGATTAATCACATCTTAAAGGAAAACACCAAGGGAATACGTTTCTTTATCTGTATGTTGATCACGTAGCAGCTCTCGCCCTCTAGTGGCGTGGAGGAATATTTAGGCATTATTCTCAACAACATGAGGGTGAAGCTGTTCTAATGAACAGAGAACAAACCTGGAGTTTGGCAGGCATGTTTCTAGATACGTTCAGCTCTGCGGAAAGGTGCTAAGGCTTAGCTGAACTTTAAGGAGTCCATCTGGTTTTGTTGTTCAGGAGTACAGCGCTTGTTTCAGATGGAGAACGGGTCCCGCTTGTGGTCAGCGTATGATGGCTGTCTCTCCCCTGCCAGCTGCACAGCCTCCAGCCAGTGCTATAATGCTACATAAATGGCTTGTTTTGTTTTGACCTTCCCTCCTCCTCCTCCTCCTCCTCCTCCTCCTCCTCCTCCTCCTTCCTGTTCACCTAAAAGTCGAGCAGATCACCTCCGTTTTCACCGCCGCCACCCGGCAAAAGGCATGGGACCATTTCTCAAAAGCACAGCGCAAGAACATAGACATTTGGCGCAAGCAATGTGAGGTTAGTACACCTTTTTTCTCTTCTCTCCACCCACCTCAGCCGTCTGCTTTCTTCTCTGCTGTCACCTCCGAGCACCCCCGAGAGGTCTGACAGATGAGCCTGTATGATCTGATGGGCCTGTTGTTGTTTTCCTGGATGCTTCACCCTCACAGACAGACTAACAGGCAACAGCAGACTCTGATCTGGGCCTCCCCTTCTCCCAGCAGCCCCACTGTAAAAGATCTGACATCTCCTCGAAAGTGCGAGGCGCTGCTATGGCAACAGTGATTTCCAGGGTTAAGCTTCTAATCAATTATTCATCCAGAATCAAATCATCATAGCAAGTAAGAACATGAGAACGCTGCGTGGAAAGGAGGGAGGATCCGCTGGAGGGTTCGTGGAATCAACACGACGGATCCAGCAGCCTGTTTCTCTGCAGGCAAAGTTTTGGTTTTCTCTGCTAGTAAACACAATGAGCACAGATTATCTCTCCACTTCCTGCTCAGTTTTATGTTTGCAACAGAGTTGACTCCGTGTCACCACACTGAAAAGGTCACGTACGAACCCCGCGAAGCAGCAGCAGCAGAAGGAAGATGTAAGAAAGATTTAAATCACAAGCACCATAAAAAGTGTCAAAATTAAAAATGAAAGTGAAAAACAAGGGCGACTGAAATATACAGACGTGATAGAAACAGCAGCAGCAGAAGAAGCTAACGAGCAGCGGTGGGTCAACGGGAGGTCACACACGAGCCAGCCTGAACAGATGAGTTATCAGCTGCTTTCCAAGGAGACCACTGGTAAGATAACACCGTCTCATATCGCTGCTGTCTGACTGTGAGCCTGTGGTAAGTCAAACGTCACAGAGAAGGGCTAGCATCATCCACCAGCGTCAGCTAATGTTGGGAAATGAGACTTTTAGCAGCTTTTAATGGCTTTTAGTAATAACTGTACATTTGACTGTCAGGCATTTATGGGTTAATGGTGGGCAGCTAGGGGCTGTGCAGTGCCGCAGTGGTTAGAGTTGTTGCCTTGCAGCAAGAAGGTCCTGGGTTCGCTTCCCGGCCTGGGATCTTTCTGCATGGAGTTTGCATGTTCTCCCTGTGCATGTGTGGGTTCTCTCCGGATTCCTCCCACAGTCCAAAAACATGACTGTTAGGTTGATTGGTCTGTCCGAATTGTCCTTAGGTGTGTGTGTGTGTGTGCATGATTGTTTGTCCTGTGTGTCTCTGTGTTGCCCTACGATGGACTGGCTCTTTGTCCAGGGTGAACCCCGCCTGATTGCCCATTGACCGCTGGAGATAGGCACCAGGCCCCCCCGCAACCCTACGTGGGCAAAGCGGGTTCAGAAAATGGATGGATGGTGGGCAGCTATGGCAGCCATCTTGAGTCTAATTTGTAGTTGAATGAATAAAAATGTCTCCAGTATATTTTGAGACGTTCATAACTACCACACACACACACACTGAAAACTCACTTGTTCAAGCTGGCTTTTGCATGACCTTCATCACCACTCTCTCCTTATTCTGCTCTTATTCCGCCTTTCCTGGGTTCCACTGATTTCCCTCTTTCCTATTCACTCTCTCTTCTTGTCCTTACATTTGTAATCACTATTTTTTATCTTTTGTCCTTATAAACTTATTTTTTAAATAATTTTTTAAAACCTTTTTTATTTTTTAAATATTTTGTTCTTGTGATTTTTATTTTGAAAGGTGCTATATAAAAAACAGCTTTCTTTCTTTCACACACACACACACACACACACACACACACACACACACACACACACACACACACACACACACACACACACACACACACACACACACACCTTGCAGCAGTGGGCAACAGTTGGGTCCTGAACTGGTTCCAGTGACTGATGGCTGCAGCGATGCTTCGCTATGACAGATTAACACCAACGGAGCCTAACTCTGGATTTGCGCCACTTCGGTTTAATTTTTAAATAAAACTTTATTCTGGAAAATAACACAATCCTTTCCTCTCTTCCTGCCTGGACTAGCATGATCATATAAAGCTCTGTTAATTTCTGATTCTTTAGTGTGTTGAGTACTGTTTGTGTGTGTGTGTGTGTGTGTGTGTGTGTGTGTGTGTGTGTGTGTGTGTGTGTGTGTGTGTGTGTGTGTGTGTGTGTGTGTGTGTGTGTGTGTGTGTGTGTGTGTGTGTGTGTGTGTGTGTGTGTGTGTGTGTGTGTGTGATGTTCAGGAGCTGAGGAATGCCCACAGTGAGGAGATCATGGGCATCCGACGAGAGGAGGAAATGGAGATGTCTGATAACGACTCGGATGAAATTCCCAGCAAAAGGATGTGCACCGAGGAGAATGGTCCAATAAGCAGATATTCTACTGGATATTTTCCTATTGCAGAAGTCAAACGCTGTAATTAGACCTGGCTTGAGAGCTTTTTCCTGTCCTCTTGTCCTCCAGGAGTGTGTGATCAGACTCGGGCCTCTCTGAAGGAGGAGAATGACTCTCTACGTTGGCAGCTGGATGCTTACAGGAATGAAGTGGAGCTTCTGAGGAAAGAGCAAAGCAGGGTCAACCGTTTAGATGATGATCACACACACACACACGCCCACGGTGCAGAGCTTCAGATCCAGCTGCTGCAGCAGAACATGCACAGCATGCAGCAGGTAGGCTTCCATGTGAATTCCTAATAAAACAACCAACTTTCTGTTGTATTTGTATGAAAAACAACAACAAAAAAACCCTTACGCCCAGACGATTCCTGGGAAAATTAGGACCTCCCCATCAGCCTGAGAACGATTTTAGACCCTCATGTTAAAAATCACACCATTTTGCTAGCTTCATCACAGTTTTCCATCAGCAGCCACAGCCCAGTGGGATACTGGGATCGGATCCTAGCTCCAGGATAAGACAACCATTTTAAAAGCAGCTTGTTTTATCTGACTGGTAAAAACAATTAATTGAAAATGCTCTTCTCTCTTTCCTTTGGATGCATCATGTATTCATCCTAGAGCATGTGATCCCTGACCTTGGTTATTTGGACCCTAAAAAGGGTTTAGCCGTTAAAAACAGCAGCTTAGTTTACACACACTCACTCCTGACAGAGACGTCCCATAACTGCTCGCTCCACTTCTTTCAAAAAGCAGTGCAGAAAGCAGGAATTAGCATGATCTGACCCGACTTCCTGTCTTTCTCAATCTAAAGTGACAGCGCTGATAGAACTAGGCACACTAGAGACAACCTCCAACACACACACGCTGATGCATCCTGACCAAATTCACCCTACTGTCGCCTCTTGTTTGTCACCCGCTGGTGTGTGTGTGTGTGTGTGTGTGTGTGTGTGTGTGTGTGTGTGTGTGTGTGTGTGTGTGTGTGTGTGCGTGTGTGTGTGTGTGTGTGTGTGTGTGTGTGTGTGTGTGTGTGTGCGCGCGTTTTGTCTCCCTCTGCAAAGTTAAACAGCTGCGACAAACAAATCCACAGCTTTGCTGATTTTACTCTTTTCTGTGCATCCCTTTAAGGACCACACATAAGCTGACTCTACTCCATTATAGCGGAGATAACACGGAGCCCCCTCCACAATAAATGTAAAAATAGGATCCTGTATGTTCAGAAAATGTGTGACGATTGTTCCCACTCCTCCAGATAAATGTTTCCGGTGTGAAGTTGTGGCGAAGAGCGCCTCGGGGCTCATGTAACCCTGTTAGCTCCATGAAGCCAGAATAAAAATGCACTTTTGACTTGAAACAGTTTAATTTTTACTCTGAATCACGCGAGTCCTCCTTCATCTGTGTGAAGTTAAACATGTAAATGTGTCACATGGCCCAGTGATCGTCGTATCAAAAGGCAAAATGTTTGTTTTCCAGCAACTTCTGAGCCTGCAGGAGAAGCTGTCCAGTAAGGAGGCGGAGCTTGAGCAGGCCAGAGAGGAGCATCGTTACCTGGAGGTGGAGGTGCGCTCACTTCGAGACAAGGTGTGTGCTGATTGGCCTGTAGAGAACTACACGCATTAACAGAGGTAATATGAATGGTCATCTCAGACTAGACCAGCAACCAGAATACCTGAACTGGTTTTTCTCCTTGTTGGAATGAGGTCCGTGATCAAAATGACCTGCTGGAGGAAAGGAGGTTGAATTCTTTGGTTGGGTGAATTTAGTCTTTCAGGATCATTTGACCTCTGACACACAGCTGAGTTTGAGTTTTAGGTCTTCTCTAGGATCTTTCTGTGGTCCCTTAAAGCATAAGTTCCCTCTTCTTCCTCCTACTGGTTGAAAATGGAACTACAGCTGTTGTCAACAACCCTGCTGAGCTAATGCTAACGTGAGCCAACTAATACTAATAAACCACAAATTTAAAAAATCCATACTGTTGGTTGGAAAATGTTACTAATACAAGTCCAGTAGCAACAAAAGCAGGTCACCATCAGTCTGATTTTGTAGCCTCCTTTAGCTCCTTCAGACTAACCTAACCAAAGCGCTGCACAGCCAATAAACCTAAAAGGATCACTTAAAATAGTTAAAAACAGTCAATAATTATGAGCAACCTAAAAACTAATTCAAAAGGGAAATAGGACATTAAATGCCAATTAACTCATTCACAGCCAGCCGTTTCCTGATCAGAAAAGCCCTTCGCTGCCAGCATTTTGTAGCATTTTTACTATTTTCTTAAGAGTCGCAGAACGTTGTGCAATATGATTATGTCAACGCCAAAACTACCAAAAGCAAGAGGAGACTCACCTCTTACATCAGGAAGAATCTGCGCGTTTCAAGCATTATCCGTTCTTTCATAATCCGTTGTGGAATTGTGATCGGCAGAAGCTTTTCCGGTTCGCACCTCACTTTTTTTACAGGAACGGTCCAAATCGATCTCCTAACACATGGATGTTCTGCTTCCTGATCAAGTGACGTGTGACGTATGCAGATGAAGATCAGCTTCAGAGCTGTTTGTTCTCACGGAGCGGGGGCTCGTTCCGACGCTCACACAGTAAAAAAATGTGAACAAGTTCATAATGTGAACAAGTTAATGGAAATAGGTCTTCAATCATGACTTGAAGACAGCAACAGTGGATGACTGATGAATTGAGATGGGTAGAGCATTCCAGAGGACGGGGGCAGCCTACACAAAGCCCCGCTCCCCCTTGCTTTATATTTCACAGTTGGAGTGGAGCAAGTGGTGTAGTGTAGACCGCATCGATGCTCACTCCGGTTTTAGCTCTTTGCTTGGCCTCCAAAGACATCACTTTCTGACTTTTACTTCCAGGCTCTGCTATGACGCCAACAAGAAAAAAAAATCTTCTTCTTCTTTGACATCAACAGCTTTGGCGTCAACTTGGACAATTTAGACTTGCTTTTCTTTGAGTGATAGAAGTGATTAAGTCCTTTATTTAGATAAGTGATGTATTTGTTTCTTCTGTTCCTCCTTGGGTTTATGGTCAGCGGATGGGAAAAGCTAAACCACTAACTTGTTTTCTGCTCAGCAGAGGGCTGTCCCATGTGAAGTTGGTCAAAAACCATTGAAACCAGTTTGAAAGCAAGAGCTTTAAGTGCTTAAAGTGACAATGTGTATTTTCCCTGGCGATAGGGGGCAGTACAGACCAAAATCATTGCAAGCAAGCAGCTGTGTTTGAGTCAAAAATCCCTGTGAGCAAAACCTCCAGCGAAACGACAAGCACACCAAACTCCCTTCCATCAGTGGCGACAAGCGAAGAGGTAAATGTGTAAAACAACGTTTATGAAGGGCCAACGATTTGTAACTGTTGTCACAAATCAGTAAATACGTTTTGTCCTCACGGACTAGAAGGAAACATGGCGTCTAACCCGCAGAGACCTGCTGCCATGTATTCTAGACCCAATTTTTATGGTTATATGTAGCGATGGGTACCGAATTCGGTACTTTTTAAGGTACCGACCGAATTCCATAGTACCGACTGAGCACCGATTCAAGTCATTTGAAACGGTGCCTCGTTTCGGTACCCGTCCTTCATAACGAGAACTTGCCTAGACAGGTGCGCATGCGCAAGAGCGTTATGTTGTCGGTCGCTGCAAGCGTGTTGTAAACAGAGCAGCACGGTAGAAAGAACACACGCTAAAGCTTGGGTCCACTTCACTAAATGTGATGGGTAACTGGGTGAAGATGAAACCAGCGACAACGATCTAAGTGAGACATCCTCATCTTAATCTGCTCCGGTAGGTAAATAAAATGTTTAAGATAACGTTAGCTTGATATGTTATCTTCCGTTCCGCTAATGGTGCGTTCGCTTTCTCCTCGGAACTCCGAATTTCCGACTAGAAGAACATGAACGCGCTCTAAAGTTGGAGTTCATAATTACTATGGAATCCTACGCCTTATGGCTTATTAAATAACATGTAATTTAAATCATTACACACAATACTAAATACACTGTTGTGGACCAGATAGGTGACTGTACCCTGGAAACGGTCAATGTCGCATGGACATGCAGATCTACTTTGGGTCTGTTGGTCCAGACCACGTCTATGGGACGTCCAAACTTTGCACAGTAATGGTGGCAGGACACCTCAGAACAGCACTACTCCCTCTGTTGTCCTGATTTTGCAACAATCTCAGCTGATGGAGAAGTCTGAGAGCAAAACATCTCCATCAATGCATGTGCGTCTCTCCCTGGCAGCGCTGATGAAGAAGTATAAAAGCTTTATTTTTAGCCTTCGGAGGCTGCAGCTCTGTAGTTCTTCCTCCAACATGGCTATCATCACTCTCCTTTTGCTTTGTGCATTCTTGAAGATGAGGACTTTTTTTCTGCCTAGTGGGCGACGGTGGCACAGGAGTTAAGTGCTCGCCCCGTAATCAGAAGGTTGCAGGTTCGAGCCCCGCTCAGTCTGTCGCTGTCGTTGTGTCCTTGGGCAAGACACTTAACCCACGTTGCCTGCTGGTGGTGGTCGGAGGGACCGGTGGCGCCTGTGCTCGGCAGCCTCGCCTCTGTCAGTGCGCCCCAGGGCAGCTGTGGCTACATTGTAGCTCATCACCACCAGTGTGTGAATGTGTGTGTGAATGGGTGAATGACTGATTGTGTTGTAAAGCGCCTTGGGGGGTTCCAGGACTCTAGAAGGTGCTATATCAAATACAGGCCGTTTACCGTTTAGTGGATTATTTAGAGTCTAGTTACTATTTACACTAGTCTGTCATGTTTCTGAGTTGAATGTGACTTAAGTGAGCAGATCTGATGATGAAGTAGTTTGAATGAAAACAGCTGGTTGAAGGTGAAGGAGCTGCTGTAACCAGAAGAAGGTTGTTCTGCTCTGCTGACAGACAGCTGCCTCTGCAGACTCTGCAGCTGTCACTCACTTGTAATGGGGTGAAAATTAATGTAAGATACTTAAATTAATTGCAAAAGTTTAGTTATTAAACTGAATATTCAGTAAGATTCTTTTCATTCGATAAACTGAAAATGCATCCCTTTTCTGTTTCGTTTCAATAATGAGGCAAGTTTAAAAATGAAGAAATTTATTTACTAACAATTTTTAAACTGAAAATTTCAAACGACAATTATAAAAATGACAATTCATGGATGGCAATTTTAATGACAATCCTTAACAGCTTTGATATTAAACTTGTTTAAAAGCAACCCTGTGTTGGATGGAGCTAATTTGAGAATGGTGAGTTTGGATGCGTGATTGGAATTCTCAGAAGGTTTCTTTCAGAGAGAATGAAGCGTTCTGGGTGAAATGATGTTTTGCAGATAACGGATTTATCTTTAGAGAAACAGCATCAAACGTCATCTGTCGTGTTCTACCTCACCCAGACAGGACCCCCTTTGTGGATCCGGACATCAGAAGGATGGGTTTCATCCAAGATGACACTTCGGCTGGTAGATGAGACGCAAGTGTCCGATGGTCCGGTCCAGAGATGTCCTGGGTACACGGTTTACGAAGCGTTTGGCAGATGAACGTTCTCATATTTAACTTAACTTCAGAAATCAAATGACTCTGGTAGAGTCTTCGTTAGTTTCGTTCGTTCTTTAGCCATTCTTGTCGGCGTGACAGAACAGCAGGCAGAGGTCAGGACGGCCGTCCCTGGCTCCTCAGGATGATGTCCTGTTCAGAACTGGACGTGAAATCTGTGATGTTAGATTTTACCAAACTCTCTCAGAACACTCCCACTCTCTCCGGAAGAAAGCTTGGTCATGCGTCAAAAAACATGTGATGCAGTTATTGTTATCTGAACTCTGTGTTAGCTGAATAGGTGAAGGTCTTCTTTGCTGAACACATCTTTATAATCATTATAATTAATCATTATTATACCCAAAGCATAATAATCAATTTCATGTAATTAGGATACCTTTTCCAGATCTGAACCAAGTGATCATGTTGTAATGATTATTTAAACAGTAATAAAATCAATGAATTTATTAATTATTATTTAATTATTATCTAATTATTATCATCGTGGCTTGAAGTGTCCTTCTGGGACGGAACAGCAGATACTGGTGTTATGATCTTGGCAGACATCGTGGCTCCTTGGGTTTAATCTGTGGATTCAAAGTACTGTCTGGCCTAGCTTGACCCAGCTGGGCAAATGTGACCTTTGGCACAAATCAGAGAACCTTCATGCCGCTACACACTCATGCTTGATGGGAAAAGCAGACGTATGGTTTTAGGCTGGGATAAACCCGAGTATTGAGACATACTTTGGAAAACTGTCAGCATTGTAAAGCCGGTCCTGGGTGATTCCTAGTTTGCTGAACTTTTCTAGATTATATTTATCATAATCTGGTCAGTGTGGGTGTAAAATAGTTTAAATCAATTTAAAGTTTGGCTAAAAAAGTTGTTTATTCTTTTGTTTCACTAGAAAATGAATTTTCCACCTGTCACATCTTGTGTCTTTGCTTGTCAAACTTATTTTTTCAAATGTCCCTTTGTCTCTGTGTCTCTGCAGCTTCTGCTCAGTAATAGGGACGCTGTGGAAAGAACCAACGGAGACATCCATGAAAAGGTGAAACTGTCCGTTTAAAAGAGATTTGATCGTTTCAGTTCCCGAGAACATGGATTGACTAAATCCTGCTTGATGCTGCAGGTTTTCCCTGGTACCTGCTGTAAAAGCTGTTTTTCAAACACATCCTCAAACAGGTGAAACTGGAAACATGAGAATTTGGTGCAAAAGTCCATTAATGTCATCCAGGTCAGGCTGAGAGACCATCTAAAGGCTCAGGAGCCCTCTGCAGGTGTTCTGGGGTCATCAGCTGATCAGAGTGTGACACTTTGAGTCTAAAATATTGAACCTTTTCACAATCAGATGTAATCATCACAGTTAAACTAATTAAGCTCTGAGACATTCGGATTTGTGTGGACAGGGGCGTGTCCAGGGAGTGGCCTGGGGTGGCACATGCCACCCTTGGAATCTGATTGGCCACCCAAGGTGCCACCACACTAATTTACCTTTAAAAAGGCTTTTCATTGTCTACAAAAGGCTTGAGGGTAAAACAAAAAAGCATAACCACTGGTGCCACCCGTGCACAAAGTTGTGCCTCACCTGGGCCACCCCATTTTAATAGATCTAGACACGCCACTGTGTGTGGAATGAGTCTGTCTCATAGATGAATTTATCCTTTTAGGTTGATTTACTGACATAAAGGAACTTTTGCCCCAGATTGTCATTTTTTTCAGTTCCACCTGTCCATCGTGAAGGGTTGCATGTAATTAAGAATAGTAATGTAAGAAAATATCGATATAGCAATATATCGTGATATTATTTCCTGCGATATTATATCGATGTTCAAAAGTGTATCAGTTTTTTGGGAAGAATTTACGTGCAAACATTTGTGTATTTTCTTTTCTTTTGGTGCAAATCAAATGCCGTCCGCTAGTCAGCAGTAGTGTGCAACGGAGTTTGTTTCCACCACTGGAACGTAAATCCCTCTATTATGGTTCAGATACCTCATGTTAATCATGTTAAGTATCAGTTTGGACCGTTCATTGAATTTTCCTACAAAAATTTTAGTCTAAAAAAAAATCGCTAACATCGTCCGACTGAATGTATCGCAATATATCGTGACATATCGTATCGTCTCCCCTGTACCGTGATAAGTATCATATCGCCAGAATTTCACCAGTACACATCCCTAATTAAGAATGCTGCTGTCCTCACACAGAGCTGCCATGGTGACCTTTGACCTTTTGCATCTTTACAGACTGTTAATGGGTGCGTCCCTTTGCTGCACCTCGGCAGCGAGAGAAAGACCGAGTTAATGAGAGGAGGAGTTGCTTCGGAGAAGGAGGCTTTGCTTCTGGGTAAGGATGAACAGCACCAACACAAGAAGGCTTCAGCGCGACTTTTACGCCACATCCTGTGATGTAGCTTTCATTTATCAGGATGAGTCTTTCCGGTCAGCTTCGACTCCTAACAGGGCGTCCCTTGTGCTTTTCTCCAGCTTCGACCACAGCAGACAAACCTCATTCTTTCTTTAGTTCTGCTGGTTTTGGTTATTAATGTGGTTCTTTGACTTTTCAGACGTCTTGTGCTTTCGCTGCTCTGTTCTGACTAAAGACAGAAGCTTTTGGGTTCATCGTTCACACTCATAAAGCTTTATGTCAGTGTCACTCCACCGGCTCTGAGGAAGTTTAAATACTGGGAAACAAGCGGTTCTGCTTCCAGGCTGCAGCCGTGGCGCATTTGACCGTTCATAAAATGTCGACCCTCTTGTTGGCTCCAGCATGGAAACTTTGCTGCATCACACTGAGACTTCACTAAATGGGTATTCAGTGTGTTTTGGGCTGAACGAAGAATGGTGATGTTTCAGTTCTGCCTGAAATGTAGCAAGTCCATCACACAGGCGTTTGTTGTGGTTTTGTAGGATAAATGAAACCAGACACAATAACAATTGTTTTAATGTTTATTTAAAAACATTACTTAACCCTGTAAGAAGAAGAGTTGGTATGAGTACTGAAGATTTAAAATGGTAAATGATCGAGTGTTTGTACTTACCTGTTTCCTTTGTGCTTCTGGAGGTGTTCAGCTAAAAGAATCCCCGGGGAGCAGGAGCACCTAAAGAAGGTTCCGGAGCATTCCATTCAGGAGGAATAGGAGGGATGAGCTGTGAAATTGCTCTAGGAATGCAGATTAGTTTCACTGAATGTTTTTAGGATTGATTAAGGATATTTCTATTTTTGTATTGTAATTTATTAAATAAATCTTATAGATGATGATTTAAGGATAATTTAAGAATATTGAAAGGTTGTATTTTTGTACTTACCTGTGTCTGGGTTTTACGATTAGTCCAATTAGTCACGCCTGTCATAAATACAGCTCTTTGTTTGTTGGAGAGGGTTGAGAGATGGATGGAGCGGCATGCATGGATTTTTGCTGTCTAGTTTTTAATTTGTAAAACATGTAAATAGGTGCACTTGGGTCTGCACTGGACATCGGCCTCCTCAGTATCACTCTTTCCTCCGGAGCGCATGAGGGTTATCCTGACAAGGGCCCTCGGTGCCACACGGCCACACGACTGAAGTCCGTCCCACAAACCATCTGGACAGAATTAGTTTTGTGTCTTTCTGAAGTTTAAACTGATGCAGCCCAGCAGCGGAGTGATGTGTGTTTGTGCTGCTGTGTCTGCAGCAGAGGAGAGCAGGAGAAATAGCAACACATCCATCTCTCTTAGTGGAGCCAGAAGGAAAACAAATCTAGATACAGAAAGAAGAGCTGCAGCTCTCCTCCTCGCTGCTGATGGGAGGTTTATTTAATAAGGAATCCAAACAATGAACATTTAGAACATGTAATTTTCTACAGGATCTTGGTAACCTTAGTCTCATTAAACTTAATTTTCAGAGACTCCGCCCACTGTGCATTTCTCCTCCAGCAGCAGGACTGGTGGAAGGAATTGAATTAGGTCTGCCTGTAGTTGCCAGCATTTTGCCACATAAATCAGTGAAATGAAAACTGGCTGTGCTGAAACCCCCAGGGAGCACAACCCCACCCCCCACCCCCCCCACCCCCCACCCCCCCACCCCCCCACCTCCACCCCATGCATGACTGCCTGCTTCTGCAGGACCTCTCAGATGTAATCATCTTGAGAGCTCCTTCTGCTCCAGCCACCGTTTTTATGGGGCTGCAGAGCCGTTTGTTTATGGTGCAGTCCTTCATGTGGATGCAGACTGGCTGCTCTGCTGGAGCCTGAAACTTTACATCTAATATCCACTCTGGTGCATCGTCCCTCTCAGTGATTTATCCCGTCCGCCTGCAGATCCAGTAGAGCCACAGAGCAAGGCTGAAGGATGATGTTCAAATCTGCATCAACACACTTATTTTTTTAAAATATCATCATGACCATAAAAAACAAATTAATAACTGCTGAATTTGAATTAGTCTTTTCAGTCTGTGTCCTTTTGCACGCTGGTGATGCCTTTACAGTTTAAATAAAACTGACCAGATGAAACAACTCTCTCTGACCTTTGATGTCAAAGAACAGAAATGATGAGTTGATTTTGTGACGTGCTTCTCTGAGCAGAATCCAGCCTCTGTGATTTGTGCTCATCCACAAGTGGAACGGCTTATTGCTGTGTTGTTTTGTTCCTGCAGGCATCATGTCGACCTTCCTCCATGTGCATCCGTTTGGTGCCAATCTTGAGTATCTCTGGTCCTACATACAACGACTGGACTCAAAGGTAACGCTTTATGCAGCGGTCATGTTAAAAAGAACCTTCTGTGGTTTACAACAGGCACACATAATTATCTCCGCTGCCGTGTTTCACAAGTGCAGGATGTGTTTGAGCTGATGGGTCCTCGTTGGTTTAGTTACTATCAGCTTGTAAATCGAAACAAGCTAAACATTGGTAGTAACCACGTAGCTTCTACCTATGATAAAGGGGACATATTATGCAGAACTCACCTTTGGCATCATTCTGTGCCGCCATGTTGGTCTCCCCACTTCAAAAAACTCATCCATCTCTTTTCTGTCAGTGTTTGGTTTTAAGAATTAGGAGCCTAAAATAAGCTGTCTCAAAAAGTCCCCGTTTGTGATGTCACAAACAGGGAAAGTACAATAGAACCATCGCTCATGCACAAGAGAGAGCAGCTGTTGGAGGAGCTGTTCTATTTGAGCCCCTCCCAGATATCTGAGCTTCTCAGCTTACAGCAGCCTGAGCGGGGAATAGGTGGGCGTGGCCAGCTCACTCTGGAAGGTCATGAAGATGTCAGGACTAAAATAGCTTTGTGAGAAGGGATTTTATGCAAAGACCTTCATAAACATGTTTTGGATTGACCATAGAACTATTACAACTTTTAAAAAGTCACAAACTGTCCCGGGCTGCGCAGTGGTTAGAGCTGTTGTCTTGTAGCAAGAAGGTCCTGGGTTCGCTATCCGGCCTGGGATCTTTCTGCATGGAGTTTGCACGTTCTCCCTGTGCATGTGTGGGTTCTCTCTGGGTTCTCCGGCTTCCTCCCACAGTCCAAAAACATGACTGTTAGGTTGATTGGTCTGTCTAAATTGTCCTTAGGTGTGAGTGATTGTTTGTCCTGTGTGTCTCTGTGTTGCCCTGCGATGGACTGGCTCTCTGTCCAGGGTGTACCCCACCTGAATGCCCGTTGACCGCTGGAGATAGGCACCAGCCCCCCCAGCCCCCCACCCCCACCCCCGCGACCCTACATGGACGAAGCGGGTTCAGAAAATGGATGGATGGGTAAACTGTCCCTTTTGAGCAGTGTTCAGTGTGACCCCGTCTTACACTTCTGATGGTTTAAACACTCTGAATGAATCAATGTTGATGCAGCTGATTCTAAAGGCTGTGAGGAATCTAGTGGAAATGAAAGACGTTTGTTACTTTTGATACATTTTCCAGGTATCTGCAGGTGAGCTGGAGCGCCTGATGGTGCGTCTGCCCAGCATGTTCAAACAGGAGCTGAGTGGCGTCGGCGCGACTCTGGAGAAACGCTGGAAGTTCTGCGGTTTCAGCAGCCTTGGATCAGCGTGACACGGGGACAACACACGCACACGCTGGAACGGTGGATCCACGTGAACGATGTGTGTGTGTGTGTGTGTGTGTGTGTGTGTATGTATATGTGTGTGTGTGTGTGTGTGTGTGTGTGTGTGTGTGTGTGTGTGTGTGTGTGTGTGTGTGTTTGTGTGTGTGTGTGTGTGTCCCAAACAAACAGCATTGGACATAGTGGAAGCGATAAACATTCAAGCCTCAAAAAGACTCCTAAATCACTTCCAGGTGAACTCCAACAGGACCAAACACCTTTCAGACACAATCCATCCGTGCTGAAGACGTTTTGAACTGATTTCCTAGTGGTTCTGTTTTCTGGTGCAGCCTGTGGCCTGCCTGATATCAGCAGCAGCAACACAACCAGGACGACAGTAACGGCTATACCAAAGTTCAGAGATTTTATGTCAAACTTCTTTTTGATAAGGGAGTGCATTTTTTCTCCCATTTTGTCTACAAACTACTGCAGCTGAAGTGTCGCTGGCTGTCCTGAAGGCTATCAGGTGTGGGATCTCTCTGGGGAAAGTTGCTTTTCTTTTATAAATCTGACATAAAGCATGCAGACACCAGTGATGGTGATCTGCAGGCACGTTCTGAATGTGTTAGCTGGATGTTAACCTACTCTTTGTTGCTTCGTCACTGCGATTATTGCCTGATTTTATCAGTGCATCAGGCGGTTCCAGACAAAATAGTCATGGGTCGGGTTCTGATTCAGTTATGTCCTGGTTTCCAATCAACTGAAGTATTTGGTCATGTTGTTTCTGATGGTCAGTAGCAGCAGGAAAGGACCCTAGCCCTTACAAAGACAATTTAGACTCCTATAATAACTCTACGTTATAGGACAATGTGATGTTATTTTGGTAATAACAGCTGTTTGTTTTCGTAAAAACACTGTTTGATTATTTGGTGAATTTATTTTGCTTTTAGTACAGGTCTAGTCCTCCAGGACCTTGATTTGGCTCATTTTACCAAGAAAAACGCAGAGATTCTTCTCCCCTGCCCCGTCTTTTCCCTGTTTTTGTGCCGTTTCTGAGGAAGGGGGAAATGCGTGACCAGGAATGCTCTATGACCATGCTGTGACGATGCTGTGAATCTGGGCCCTGTAGCATCCAACATGAAGACCACCATCCGAAATTTGGGAGTGCAACTGGACTCAGCCCTTAAATTCGACGCGCAAATCAACCAGGTTGTGCAGTCGTGTTTTTTAACGTACGCCGACTAGCCAGAATTAAGCCCCTGCTGTCCAGAGTACATTTAGAGACTGTCACACATGCTTTTGTTCTCTCAAGGCTCGACTACTGCAATGCACTGTATGCCGGCCTTAGTCAGGGTGCGGTAGCACGCTTGCAGTTAGTACAAAACTCAGCCGCTACGTTCGTGACAGGCACTAGGCACAGGGAACATAACACCCCTGTGTTGGCATCCCTTCATTGGCTGCCTGTGCAAAACAGGGCACAATTCAAGGTCTTGGTACTGGCATACAGGGCCTTACAAGGAACTGCTCCAGCATATCTTGGCAACCTTTTGCATAGGCATGCCCCCTCGCGGGCCCTTCGCTCAGCCGGCAGGGAGCTGTTAATCGTTCCACGCACTAAGTGCAGGTCACGGGGGGACCGTGCGTTCTCGGTGTTGGCACCTGCACTTTGGAACCAGTTGCCTTTGGTGGTGCGTCAGTCACCCTCATTGGGGGTTTTTAAGACTCGCCTTATGACCCTTTTTTCTTTTTGTCAAGGCATTTCAGGATTAGCAAATTTTACCCGGTTTCGATGCCCCGGCCTCTTAATCTTTTTCAGGATTTTATTTTTTGCTTTTACTCTCCTCTTTTAATTGATTTTATGTTGGTTTTACGATTGTTATATTTTATTCTGATGGTTTAATGTTTTTATTGTGTTGTGTTCAGCACCTTATATTTTATTCTGATGGTTTAATGTTTTTATTGTGTTGTGTTCAGCACCTTGGGCGTCTGTATTGGTCGCAGAAGGGGCTTTATAAATAAATGAAATGAAAATGAAATGACCACTGGCACCGCAACAGCAAAAGCCTTTGAATCTGTTTCCAGGAGGCTCGCGTTACTCAGTTTTCCCAATAAAAGTTGTGATGAGAGAAAAATGTATTTGCGGTGTTAAACTTTGTTCAGTTTCCTGTTAGATCATCGCTGCAGGTTTCGCTAAACCCAGACAGACTTGAAATTTCTGAGCTCGATCCTGAAATGATGGTGAGCACGTCCTTCTGGAAGTGAGACGATTTACCAAACACGTTTGTTGTAGCAAACACTTCAGACACAGAAGAGCATTCATTGGTTGTAAAGTTAATGTTCCACTAGTAGTCAAACACTGGTGTGTGATAAAATGTGTTCGCATTTGACCCATCCCCATGGGGACCGGTGAGCTGCAGACACAGCCGTGCTGGGAACTATTTGGGGGTTTAACCTCCCAATCTAACCCCTTAATGCTGAGTGTCAACCAGGGAGGCATTGGGTCCCCTTTTTGAGTTCTTTGGTATGGAAGGATCGTGGATCAGAGCCCACGATCTCCCAGTCTCAGTTACACCTTACACCACTAGGCCACTGAGCTGGAAGCCAGTCAAGAACGGTGAGGAATCTGTGGCGTAGTTCTGCCTCCAGTCTAAAAAATAGTTTTTTTTAGACCTTGTAGTTTGTGTCCCTCTGGGTCCAGCCTGCCACCAAAAAACCATAACACAAAAAGTTTATTTTTATTTTTATTGGATTTGAAACTGCAGGACAACATTACTCTGTAGACACAAGAGAACAAACACGGTGCTATCGCTCCACTGCCAGATATTTTTAACTAAACAAGTAAATAAATACTGCGTGAGAGATGCTCCAGGGTTTGTAATTATCTGAGTCAGTGTGAAAACACCACAGGCCTGTTCTTAAGATCAAGTTGTTGTATCGAGGCAGGACGATGGTCAGGAAACCTGCATCAGGAGGTGTTATCTGTTATTATTTAGAAAACCTTCATGAGAGGAAAGGGCTGTTAAGTTTAGAACATACTGTCTAACCTAACCTGGCACGACCCATTCTCCTTTGTGTTTTAGAGGATTCCTCCGTCCTTCTTGGGACTGTCTCCATCCTAAAGTCACCAGATATTTATTTTTCACAATAGCTTTAACAGGATTCACCATCACAGTGATAATGTTAAATAAGGGTTTGTTTGTGATTACTATCTTACCTGCTTTAGATAACTTCTTGTGTCTGTTCTAGTCTTGTTAGATCTCAGTGCTGCCTTTGACACAGTTGATCACAATGTTCTTTTAGAAAGACTTGAACATGTTGTAGGGATCAAAGGAACAGCGTTAGGCTGGTTTAAATCCTACCTGTCTGACAGATTTAATTTTGTAAATGTACATGACAAATCTTCTTCATACTCCAGGGTTACTTGTGGAGTACCACAGGGTTCAGTGCTTGGACCAATTATTTTTACTATATATATGCTCCCAATTGGTAAAATCATTAGACAGCATGGGATAAACTTCCACTGTTATGCTGACGATACTCAGTTATATTTATCCATTAACCCTGATGAACCTAATCAGTTGGGTAGATTACAGGCTTGTCTTGAGGACATAAAAAATTGGATCACTCAAAACTTTTTGCTTTTAAATCAAGGCAAGACTGAAGTTCTCATCTTTGGATCTGAAATTCAGAAAAGGAAATTGCTTAGTCAATCACCTGACCTGAATGGCATTGCATTAATCTCCGAGAACAAAGTAAGGAAACTTGGTGTTATTTTGACCAGGAGATGTCATTCAAATCCCAGGTTAATCAGGTTTGTAGGATTTCCTTTTTCCACCTTCGGAATATTGCTAAGATTAGAAACATCCTTTCCAGGAGTGATGCTGAAAAACTAGTTCATGCATTTATTACATCAAGACTGGATTACTGTAATTCATTACTCTCAGGAAGTCCACAGAATGTAGTTAAAAGGCTTCAGCTTGTCCAAAATGCTGCAGCTAGAGTTCTGATGAGAATTGAAAAGAGAGAGAGAACACACACATATACTTGCACACACACACACACACACACACACACCTTATCTGGATGAGAATCTTATGTTTAATGAACTGCGGCAGACAGTTACTTAACACCTGGGGCTGTGTCTACTGTGTGTGTGTGTGTGTGTGTGTGTGTGTGTGTGTGTGTGTGTGTGTGTGTGTGTGTGTGTGTGTGTGTGTGTGTGTGTGTGTGTGTGTGTGTGTGTGTGTGTGTGTGTGTGTGTGTGTGTGTGTGTGTGTGTGTGTGTGTGTGTGTGTGTGTGTGTGTGTGTGTGTGTGTGTGTGTGTGCTCTGTCTTCTCGATCCCCAGTGAGTCGTGGAGGATGGCTGCTTATACTGAGCCAGGATCCTCTGGAGGTTTCTTCCTGTTAAAAGGGAGTTTTCCTCTCCACTGTCATTGCATGCTTGCTTAATATGAGGATTGCTGTAAAGACTCTGACACAAGACACGAGAACCTGCTGGGTTCCTTATATAGGAAACTTTTTACTGATTGGCTTAATGAACTGACCTGTATTGGAATGTTTACTATGTGAAGTGCCTTGAGACGACTCCTGTCGTAATTTGACGCTATTCAAAAATTGAATTGAATAAACCAGAACAGCCTCTGTTCTGACATTTCGGGATCTTCTGAACGTGACTAAATGGATGGGCGTGTAAAGGTTTCTAAAATAGTTTCTGTAGATTTTATTAAGACCACAGTCGCATCATTTATAAAGATTAATACAGAAACACTATAAAGAAAGCCTGCCTTTAGGTTTAGGCCCTGTCCACATGTAGCCGGGGATCTGCCAAAACGTAGATATTTTTCTACGTTTTGGCCTGTCATCCACACGAAAACTGAGTTTTTTCTCACGAAAACGGATCTTTTTAAAAACTCCGGCCAAAGTGAAGATCTGCATTTTCTCCGTTTTGGGTGTCTGCGTGTGGACAGACAAAACCAGAGTTTTAAGGTCCGCAACGTCACTTTCCGCGACAAAAAATGCTGACATCACGTGTGCGACCTGTGTTTACACTAGCCGACAGCATGGATGCCCTCAGAGCTGCGCTCTGTCACTACCCGATCCATCAATTGTCCAAGCGCTTTCTGCTTGTTTGTTTTTGCAAGCGGGATTACTGCTCCTTGTGGAAGACCACAGACGAAGGATGAGGTTAAGAACGGGGGAAGTACTGCCGCCTACAGGTCTGGCATGTCCTTAACAACGTATTTATCCGGGTACGTGTGGACAGAGTTTGTTTTTAAAACGAGGTGGTGTGGATGCAAGTTTTTGGAGGGGCGGATATTCATTTTCAAAAAACCCCGGCTACGTGTGGACTAGGCCTTAGTGAAGGACACTGGTGATTTAAATATCTGAGCTGCTGCTGATGCAACCCAGGTGTAACTAGCAGGAGCTCGATGATGAAACCAGGGCAGAGTTTCACTGTGACGATTATAATCTTTTATTAAGAAATATATTTTTTAAAAAGCCTGAATCCATGAGCGTTTTTTTTAACATGAAGAAAATGGATTCCACTGAGGTTTCTCTGACTCACCCTAGCTTTCACACATCTGCTGCTTTTCTGAGGCCCTGCAGGCTCTTTCCTCCCAATTAAACCTCCAGTTATTCTTTCACGTGGGAAGATCAAAGTTGAAACAAATGTTTTAAGAGGACGAATCACATGCAAAGCCTGATTTCAAATGGAGTGCCGAAAAATTCAGGTCATCTGCAAGAGGTGTTTTGAAAAGCTCAGATTCTTCTCTTTGACGTTGTTTTGTTTAATGGTTGTCATTGTGCTTTACTCACTGCTGTTTAAGGTGGAAGTGTGTGAGATGTTTCATCTGTTCGGACCTTTAGTGGACTTGATGTTATAAGAGATGCCACAAGGACAAGAGGCCTGACCGAGTGTTGGAAAGGAAGAATAACAAACACCATTAGAGCACATGGATTAATAAATCATGCAAAGAGAAATGATTAAAACATGAATATGTTATATTTTAAAAGATTTTCATTAACGCAACAATTAATAGGTTTCCCACTTGTCCCTCCTTCTAAAAGGCGAAATTTCAACTAGTGTGATATATTGGGCTGATATTAATTATGTTTTAATGAGATATATATATATACCTCCTTAGTAAACCAATTCAAAGTCAGGCACATCCCCGGGCAGCCCAGTGCTGCTGCAGAATTTCATTTATAGGCACATTTACTTTCCTGAATGACACCTGAAAATAAAATGCTGATAAAATTATTTTCAAATAAAATGTATTTGTGTTTACCAGTTTTAAATCATTAATACTTGGTTAGTTAATTTGTTAGTTTGATTTACTTTGATTAATTATCTGACTTAAACACAGAGCAGTGCACAAAATTAAGATTCAACAGTTGGTTAAAGTGACAGTGTGTAGTTTCCCTGGCAATGGGGCCAGTAGATACCTTAATCACTGCAATCAAGCAAGCAGAATTTTTGTGTTTGAGTAAGACTTTACCAACGGATGGCCATTAGGGTTAAAATCCATGGGAGCACAACCTCCAGCAAAATGTAAAGCACACGAGACTCTCTTTCATCACTGGCAACAAGGGAAGAGTTAAAAGTGTAAAACAACAACATTAAGGAATGGCAAAAGTGTTGTAACTGCTTGTTCCAAATGAGTAAACATGTTTTGTCCTCATGGGCTACTGTAGAAGGAAACGAGGCGTCTATTATGGTGTCGTTGTAATATCCTCTGGTAGCAACACTGAGCGTGTTTACATGCAGCCAGTAACCCTTTTAAAACCCGAATATTCACAATAACCCGGTTCCGCACGGCCATGTAAACACAGCCAAAACCCGGATATGCTCATAACCGGGTTTTTAAAAACCCGGTTACTACACCTGGGGTAACCCTTTTCTAACCCGAATGTTTGGTCGTGTAAACGCACATCGGGATATCCCCATCAAAGCGTGTGCTCTGCGCATGCTCTGTTCGCAAGGAATCTTGGTCTTTTGAGTAGCGAGACGTCTTGTATGCGCCAGAACACCGGAAGTAAACAATAAGTTGGGAGCAACATGGCGAGTCGCGGCACAGCACCACACTTTTGGAGTGACGAGGAAACCTCTGTCTTCATCGGTCTGGTGAAAAGTATGAACATTATGTCTTTTGTTGACGGCCGAAAGTACAGAGACAGCGAAATATGACGCATATTGCGTCTTGACGTAGTCCATACGTCGTGATGCTACCCCAACATCTGCATTTAAATCGGGTTATGCAAGTTAGGGGTAACTCTTTCTATTTATGTTTGTAAACAGGTTATTCTGATCAACTCAGAAACCCGAATACGACCTTAACCCGATCATAATTGGCTGCATGTAAACGTAGTCAGTAAGATCACAGAGGGCGAGTTATTCCTTTAGGGGTTCTTTATTACTTGGCTCGCCAACACAGGTACAGCCATGCTTACCTGGACCGGAACAAGAGAGAGAGAGACCTAGAGGCTTTCTGTTATATGTTCACCTCTCACAATACTACAGTCGCCCAGAGACTTAGACCTGCTCCAGTGTCGTTTTCGTTAACGAAAACGAAGACAAAGACAAATTGATTTCGTTGACACCCCTTTATTTTACATCAAAAACAAGATGCTGATGAGCTAAAAAGAGCTCTTTGATGGTGACTAAAATATGACAAGTCGAACAGGAGTTCTTGTGAATGGGCCAAGACTAGATGAAAACTATGCTCAACGTGCAAATTTCTGCCTGTCTCACAAAAATGAAAAGTAACAGCACTGCTGCTTCTGCTGTCTGTCTCCTCTGCTCAGACCTGCCTCAGCAGCTGAGTGAAGCTGGCTCCCCACCCACACCAGAAAGCACAAACCACTCTAGTTACTAGCAATCTATTTGGGAGGCACTACCCTGTGAGCGACTCCTGACACGGCTCGATGTGAATAACTTTGTTTGCCTCTGTTTGATAAGATGTTTGATGTTTTTGTACACATGTTTTAGACCACGTACGCTTAACAGGATGCTTGGAACTAACATGCTGTGGCCATTTCTTGGCTCCTGATTACGAGTTTTACCCCGCTACCAAGAGAGTCTCTGACTTTGGGAACCAGCTTGTCTGGGGCACAGATGAGGATCTCAGTCTTATCTTCATTCAGCTGTAGAAAGCTCCCAGCCATCCAGGTTTTGATAGAGTCTAAGCAGGTGTGTAACAGCTGCAGCTTAGACATCTCATGGGGCTTAAAGGAGATGTACAGTTGGATGTCATCTGCATAAAGATGGAAAGAGATTCCTTTGAAGGAGTTCAAGATGTGTTGAAGAGGAAGCAGATAGAGGAGGAAGAGCAGAGGCCCCAGCACAGAACCTTGCGGGACACCATGGGTAAGGGAGGTGTTGCAGGACCTAACGGCCACAGAAAAGGAGCGCTCAGAGAGATAAGAGGAGAACCACTCCAGAGCAGATCCTGATAGGCCTACCCAGTCTCTCAGCCTCTACAGTAGCAGGTGATGGTCAACAGTGTCAGAGGCTGCAGTCAGGTCCAGCAGGACCAGAACAGAACAGTCCCCTGCATCACTGTGGGTCAGAAGGTCATTAGAGACCCTAAGAAGAGCTGTTTCAGTAGAATGAGCTCTACGAAAACCTGACTGGAAGCTATCATAGATGTTATGTTCATCAAGAGCAGCTGTGAGTTGTTTAGCCACAAACTTTTCCAAGATCTTGGAGATGAACGAAAGTTTAGAGATGGGTCTGAAGCTGCTATGGAGAGAGGCGTCAAGACTCAGTTTTTTAAGAAGTGGGTGGATTACAGCATTCTTAAAGTAAGCAGGGACCTGACCAGAAACCAGAGAAGCATTAATAATGGAGAGCACGCTGGGGCAGATGGACTGAAAAGCACTTTTGAACAAAGATGAGGGTAAGATGTGGAGGGGGCATGCAGAGGTCTTCATAGAGTTAACTAGTTTGGTTAACTCAGGCAAAGAAACAGGAGCAAAGCTATTTAGGATGATGGGCCTGGTTGGAGTCGGGAGAGGCAGCGATAAGGCTGAAGGAGAGATGCTAGATCTAATCTTATTGACTTTGTCCACAAAGAAAGACAGAAAGTTCTCACAGTCTGCAACAGAGTGGATGGAGGTTATAGGAGAGGCAGGAGAGACGATGCTGCTGATGGTGTTAAACAGCACCTTGGGGTTCCCTTTGCTCTGGGACACCAGGTCGTAAAAATAGGAAACCCTCGCGTCTCTGACTGCAGAGTTAAAGGATGTCAGAAGATCATTTAGATACAGCAGATGGACGTGGAGATGGGTTTTCTTCCACAAACGCTAAATTTTTCCTGCATTGGCGCTTTAGGCTGCGAAGGCTGTCATTAAACCAGGGAGTAGGGTTCACTGCAGGAACTGATCTGGTTCTGACAGGACAGATATTGTCCAGATTGGAGAGGCAGTGCTTGTTAAACTGAGAAGTTAAGGAATCTGGGTCATTATCAGAAGAACAGGGTGGATAAAAAGCAGCAGAAAAATTGCTAGCTGTGCTCTCATTAAGAAAACGAGAACTAACCATACGGCGAGCAGGAGGTGGGGACACAGAAACTGACAAGTTAAAGAAAATGCAATGGTGATCTGAAATATAAACGTCCTCAGGACAAACACTGTCAGCATTTAGACTCAGGGTAAAAACAAGGTCTAGAGTGTGCCCCCTGGTGTGTGTGGGTCCAGAAACATGCTGCGTAAAGCTGAAGGTGTCCATAAGGCTGGAGAAATTCATGGCAAAGTGATCAGAGGGATCATCAACGTGGATGTTAAAGTGACCAACAATCACCAGTCTGGACAGCTTCACAGTGGAGGATAGAAAGTCACTAAACTCCTGAAGGAAAGAACTGTTTGGACCAGGTGGACAATAGACCACAGCACAGTAGAACGGGTCCTTACGCCAGACTTTAATCAGCTGCAGTTCAAAGGAAGCAAAGTGACCAGAGGTTGTAGAGCTACATGGAAGATGGTCTCTGTAAACAACAGCTAGGCCTCCACCACGACCAGAACCCCGGGGCTGGCTAAGAAATGAATAACCACTCGGGCAGAGTTCAATCAGACCAGAATAATCAGATGTTTGCTGCCAAACTTCAGTCAGAAACAGAAAATCCAGGTTTTTAGAGAAAATTAGATCATTGAGCAGGAAGGACTTATTGTTAACAGAGCAGGTATTTAATAGAGCCATGCTGAGTGAGGTGGAGGAATCAGAAACTACAGAAACAGCTGGAGTTAGTGGACGTTAATTAGCAGGGTTAGATCCACGGTGTTTATAAAATCCACTTATGAAGGGAACAGGAGAATCCACTGAGGAATGAAGATAAACCGACCTTAAAAAAGTTGGAGGGAGAAACCGCGTCCCAACGCGGCCTGGCGGGAATGCGGAAGTGGCGCTCAAGATGCCAAACAAAGGACAAGAAGCTAGAAGATCACACTGATGTTTACTAGATAAACCACGCTTTAAGAGAAGTCTTATTCTCACCTGGATTCCTGCTCGTTTACCTCTTTTCCTCCGACGTTTTCCCAGGACTGGATAAACATCGCTGGAGGCGCCCTGGTTGGAATCATTGTTTGGCTCTGGGCCAGTTCGCCACTCAGATAAACAAACAGGGATGTACATCCTCGGTGCATCTTGGACGATCATGAACGAACGGAAGGACAAAAGAGTCTGGCGATTATGGGAGATTGTAGCAGGGACACTACTGAAGAGGATCGCAGACAGGAGCAGGTGGAAAAGAGGAGGTTAGTGGAGAAAAGTTTGAACAAGTGGCCGGTGACTGCGGCTACGCCAAGCACAGGCGCCATCTTGTTACCGACCGGAAGCGGAAGTTACTGCTGTGCTCTTCTCAGCGTCCTAGCTGCAAGCTATCAGCTAAGAGCTGAAGATCCAAAAGACCGCAACTTGCCAGAGGTCACCGCAAAAATCTGGATTTTCAGTTCTTCATGCTCTAGATAGCTCAAGATGCAGCAGGAGGTGAAGCAAAACCAGAGATCAGATCAGATCATTCTCAGCAACCTCACCCTCCACCAGGTAATAATTAGCAAGCATGATCCAAGCACGTGCACGCACACACACACACACACACACACACACACACACACACACACACACACACACACACACACACACACACACACACCTTGACTAAGCAGCATACACTTCCGACCACACCCGCTATCCTCACTGGTTCTCAAGGGCTCTGTCTCATTCAGGACCACGGACAGCGACGCGCCAACACGGTTCAGGACGACTCATCACCTCTGGGATCTTCCACCTGAACCCCTGGTTCAGCTAACAACACCAATAAAATCAACAGAACCAAATAAAATTGTCTTAGAGGACTAAAGCAGACCCAACGAGATACCCGGATGATTAGATTAAGTTAGTTTAGATTAAGTTTATTTGTAAAGGGACAGTCAATATTAAAGCTGCGTTCCGGAGTTTTCCCCTTTCAGAAATGATGAATGATTTTTCAGAAACCCGTAAAAGTGATTATCTCATGATGTACTGTGATCAAATGTAAGCAATACGTCTTTTTTTTTTTTTTTTTTTTTTTTTTGCTAAGCATGCCCCTGCCCCGCAAAGCTCCATTCAATAGGGAACTGAGCACCGATCAGAGCTAACCAATAGTGTTAGACTCCTGCTTATTTGGTTCAAATTTAAGAAATAACTCGGTTGATGCAGAGTTGATTAACTTTTCATGGACAAGTAAGTCTCTAAAATATAAATATATGAAAACACAACATGACATGAGAATATTACTCGTAAAACAGCGTGTTTTAGCTCAGTTTGTCGGCTAAGAAGCACATTTATAAACACAAATGTGAAGTCGCCATCTTAAACAAACAGAGGAATAGAAATTTTGTGTGATATGCTTGTCAGCCACTAGATGGTGCCATCAGATAAGAGAAATACTCAGGAAAGAAGTTTTAATGGGCATATAAATAATTATACATATATAATCATGCAAGATTATAGCCAAGGCTAATTTCCATCTTTAGTCCCTCAGCAGGTTGATAGCTGCTACACATGTGTGAATACAATCAGGAAAACAAATACAAAACAATGTTGTGATCCTAAAATTAAACCCAAAAATAGATAAAAAATTTCATAATACGCCCTAATTTGTAAAATGAACTGCTTCTGTTTACCCAGTATTAAAACTTAAAAAAATAGCCACACAAGTAAAAATTTTCCATATATACACATAAAATATATACATATAAATATATGTATATATGGATGAAACAATTTGTTTCCTTTACCGGATTAACGTAAGTGTGAGGAAAAGCATCCGATAAAAGGTCCTTGTGTGTCCGCTATGTGCTGTGCATCTGTCTCCCCCTCACACCCAGTCATTTCTCAGTTTACACCGCTGACAATATCAATGATGTCATCCGCAGGCTCCGGAAGATGCCTGGTTCAGTTGTGAGAAGTCCAGGGCAGGAGGACGCTTCTGAGGGAAAAAAAATCATGAACCTCACTGGGTGGCAGGGATTGCATCAGAATATTTTCTCTGCAGTAGGTTAAAAGTTGCTTAGTGTCAGTAAGCAGGTGCCAATTCACTTTTTTTATATATATAAAAGACCAAATTACAACTCCAACAAGCAAACTGGAAAACATATTCATAACATGATTAAAATTAATACCAGCTATAAAAGTTAAAGTATTTTTATTACACAGGGGAAAATGTGCACATTTATTAAAGTAATAATTTTATATTGTAATTGTTGTTACAACATAACTGGGGTTGCTAAGCAGTATAGCAACACCAAGCTACTGCCTGGCCCTGCCCCTGGTGGGTGGGGACTCTGTCAAACTGGGTGGGCATGTGCCCACCCATAGCTCCGCCCCTGCCTGAATTATTATTCACCAAAAATGTTCCGGTATTAATTCATTCACGGAGACCCCCACCCCCCCCACCCCCACCCCCACCCCACGTTGCAAAGCCTCCAATATTTTTCAACAACTGGGCGTCATTTCATTCATTCTCTTCGAAATTTTATGAATATTTCCAGAAATTAATGGTAAAAACTACACGTTGTCTCTTTAAAGAGTTCAAAACTCTTTAGTGTTGCTTTAAAAATAAACGATAATTTTCAAATTAGCATGGTTTGACCAGTTCAAACTATGAAATGACACGTTTTCAACCATATTTTATAAATGCTGTCATTAATTATTAGAACTAAGATATTTAATGGTTTCTATTAATAAAATAGATGAAGGACAGTTTGACAAGTTTTACTCAGAATGTTTCAGCTGCAGCCTGAGAGATTTCACACATTTTATCTTCATCCTCTGAGGCTCAAAATGAGAAACCGGTTTTACAATTTGGGCCAGAGCTTTACTATTTATATTCCCTCCTTAACTGGGAACATGCAAAGTCACACCCTGGTGTGTGTGTGCAGAAGGAGGCAGAGCGGCTGGTGGCAGAAATAACTGCTGAGGTTTAGTGTGTCGCCATCCAGCTCTCTTTTCATGTCTTCATTTGTTCAAACCAGCTGGCAGCAGCTTCACCTTCACCTGGTCTCATTCATCTTAATGTCTCATTTCTCTGAACTGGAAGGAAAATAGATGGTTGGACTTGTTCGTCACCTAAAAAGCAGCAGAATATTACATCTTTTTCCACTAATTCAAGTCTTTTCACCAGAGATTCATTCGTTATAATTTAGTTTCTGCTTAGAAACACTCGTGAGGTCATATTTGTGTCTTCCTCTCGTGGTGATTTAGATGTATTGACCAATCACGTTTGAGCAGGATATTGGTGAATGCACGACAACAAACACATCTACTGGGATCCTAAAAAGTATTTAAAGTCTTAAATTAGTTAAACTTCCCATTATTTCTTTGTATTACGTCTGGAAAGGGAATAAGCATGTTGCTTTGGGATGGATGCCAACATTATGGTTGATGCATCAACAACAATCATGAGAATTTGCAACATGAAACTGACAACAAATGTATTTAAAACACTACATGAAATTTGTCGTACCATGAATCCTTTCAACAATGTTTCATTATCACTAGATAAATATGTGTGAACTGGTGAAGACTTGTGAAAAAATATATTTAAAAAAAGTAACAAGCAACAGAATTTAAATCAGACTGGTTCCCTCCAGGTTTCTGCTAAAATCCAGACTGTAGTGACAATATTCTGGGTTAGAGAAGCTGAGGAACAGGATGATCTTTTATTTTGTAAAGAGCCATGTGTTCCTGTTAACAAACGCAGCAGATTAATTACTAATTGTGCTGCCATATTTTGGGGAACTCAGATTTATTTAATTGTAATGATTTTTTTTACCCCTAATATAAAAACCTAGCATGGCTGGCTAGTGTAACCATACCAGCCATGGTACTGGTAGGTCCAGTTCTTTATTAACTCTGTGTTGTGTTGTACAAAGAGTCTTAAGACGAAGTTTTTGCTGACACCAGCATTTAATCTGTTAACACAGGAATGCTGGTCAGAAATCTAGCTTTTGGTAGGATTGGTAGGATCAAACAGTACACTCTGTTGGAATAAAAAGACTGAAATAAGTATTAAATAACTTTGAAAGTTTTCCTCACATACGTGCACTGATAGAACCCGACCTACCTCGAACGGCTCCGTCTTAAAACTGACTAACCGCAGGCGCAGCTGGATATGTTAGCATGTACAGCACGTAAACCGGAGACGTTTTCAACTGTTTTACTGATGGCAAGTGGAATGACACTATTTACTCTGTTACACCAGGTTGATAAAAACCTCCTCTACCAGCTTGAATATGTATACACTGAGAAATGGAAAAAAAGTCCCCATTTAGGATTTCACAGCCTTAATGTTTTTTCTCTATATTTGGATCAACAGGATACATTAGTTGAAATTGATAAATAACTTTAAAAATCCTAAAATTTGACCCTCTGACCCTGATCTATGAGAAAAAGTAAGTGATCTTTTTTTTTTCTTCTAAGTTCCTCCTGATCCAAATTTTAAAAGTTTAAAAGTTTGAAATTTCACTATGAGACAAAATAACAGTGGAATAGGACTTAAATTGGAGACACATTTAAATGAAGAAGGAAGATTTGTGATCTGTGAGGCCTTAAAACTGATTAATCGTTGGCAAAGCAGCTTTTGGACAGGTACATTGTAAGTAATCGATTGTATTTTAGAGAACAGTAACTGATTTTTTTTTCTATTAAAATGAAAGAAATTACAATGCAGAGTTTGCTCTGTTGGTTAAAATTGGGCTAGCTAGAATGCTAGCATAGCACCAAAGTTATGTCGGTCTGTAAAATAAAAGATAAAAGGTAACTGTGGAAAAGGAAAGTTGAAAAATAGGGGACTTTATCATTTATGTATTTGAGCTAAGGGTTAGTGTATGCTTCATTTCAGACTATTGTTTAAGTTTAAGTTAGCATTAGCATTGCAGACGTTGCCTTTTTTTTCATATTTCAGGTGTATCCCGGTTCGAACGTCACAGATTAGACTAAACGAGTGATTCGGCATGTCCTGTCGAGTTTTATAAAGACTAAGAATTAGAAAAGGTTAGATTGGTCACGTCAAACAGACAATATTGCAAATTTATAATTAGATACAATTTTTTACTTCTAATCTTCTTGGTATAAATCCAGCATCATTCCCATTGGGGTCAGGGAGTTTGTGCCTCATCCTCCAGGCTGCACAACTTCAAATTACTACTCTGTGGTTTCCCCAGGTAGTCATGCTACAGACGCAGCTCAAAATTCATCCCACAGTGTCCTGGTCAGGCAAAATAGCCCATTTTGAGGTACCCCTCCGTGTGTGGGACAATTGAGGTGTAGTTCTTGGCATACTATTGGCAGCGAATTCAGTTTCTAAATCAGTTGGTGTCTCTGTAGCAGGAACACACAAACCAAGGAGGTTTACTTGATAGTAGGAGTAGTTACACGAGGACAAGAGGGTAAGGACATCAAACAACACCAGTGTCTCCGTCCAGCTCGTCATTAGCCTGTGAGAGTTCAGGTTTAGTAGTTGTTGCTCTAATTACTACAACAGTATTGAGTATTACTTTTGTTGTAATATGCTTACCTCTTCAAACTACGCATTCCAATCCAAGACTCTGAACTTCAGGTGAATCTTTCTCTCCAAGGTTCACTACTGCACCACAATCTGAAAAGGCTTATGGGTGGCTATGTTTTGAACCACATTTGCTTGATTATGCAACAAGAGGTTCAAACTCTTCATCAGACGACTCCTCCATCACTGAGCTCCAGTCATTTGATCACGATACGATATCATATCGATACAGTGGATTGTGTTTAGATGTTTGCTGATATCTCAAATTCAGTCATAATACCATTTTGAATTCTGGTCCACTGATCAATATGAAACCATTTTACCAGTGATGGGACACAATCGTGATGATTTTCCCATTTAACACGTTTGGTGAGGAGCAGATGGAAAACAGCATGTCAGCGGAAACTTCCAAATAAATCAACTTTCAAAATAAAAGTACATTTGATAAATAGTTATGCAGTTGATTTTTGCATTTTGATTTGATGACCATAAAATCCATGTGTTGTTACTCTCCTACTAAAATGTAATTCCCTATAATTGTCTTTCAAAACTTTAACTTTATTTACAAGAAACAACAAATAAAAGCATCAAATCAAGCTTAAGACCCATTGCTGAATTTGTGTCGCGGTCTCTGACTCTTTGGTTTTAGGATGTTTATCTTGGATTTAGCATTTGTTTCTGATTTCCTACGCTGAATTTTGTTTTTATCTGGCTTATTTCATTCTGGGGATTTTTCTTTTACCATTTCTGGGGGATTGAGTTTGGGTCCAGTGTTGATCTGTGAAGAGGATTTAGTTATTTTGGTCTTCCTTTCTAGTTTCCCATTGCTGCTCTGGGTTTATCTCCCTCAGAACATTTAAAAGGTAATCTAACATTTGTGGCACTGTTGCCTTCCTCTGAACTACTTACTGTGTCCTCCACCTGCCCGCGAGCCTCCAGGGCCGGCAGCTGGCGCAACACTTCCGCCATCCCTGCAGCACTTTTTGTTTCTGCAGTGCTGAAACCTTAAGTGATCTGACCTTTGCGAGTTCAGTTTTACAGACACTGAGCTGCAGCTCTGCGTGGTCGGAGCCACAACACAAAGTTTAGCAGGTCAGAGGAGATCTGGCATTCGATCACACCAAACGGTTCTTCTGAGGTTTGACTAAAACCTTCCTACAGTAACTCCCCTCCACTTTACAGGGTTTAGGTGTAAAGCTCCAGCAGTGGATGATCAGTAACCTTTCAAGGAAGGTTAGGAATTTAATTTTCCAGGTATTTTTTCTTTTGAACTTGCAACCTGCTTCTCATCACTTTAAACTAGATAAACAAAATCCTGAGGAAATAATTATAATAGGTCATATTTATGACTCAGAGCTGCTCAGGAACAAGGATTGTTTCTGTTTATGTGTAATTTAATACATAAATCATGTGTTCACTCAGTCTTCATTAAACACCACTTGTGAACATTGAACACGGCTACCGTTCTTTTATAATTTCATAATTCTATTTTCTTCTTTCTGGCATGTTTGTCACGGGAGGCATTTCTGTTTTTCAAAGCAGACTAAAACTCAGCTCAGCAGCCAGCTGTCTCCAGGCCACACACACGTGTAACTGTTAAATGTGTAGGTATGGGGGTGCCGCAGCAGCGTGAGCATGCTGGAATCAGCCACTGCTCTTTGTGTTCCTTCTGTCTCCTCCTTTGTTCAGACGTTCCTTCAAATCCGCCGCCACGGTCGTCTCCCGTCACCTACGCTTGGTGACATTACACCTGGCAGCCAGGACTGTGAAAAATCTCTTATTTCACATTGTGAATGGGTTATTGTGATGGTGAATTTAGATGATTAATGACAGCATCAAAGGTTTTTAGGCCAAAATGTGTAACACTGAGCACAGATCAGGCACAGGGTCCCTTAAGGTGGTCTGGACTGTAAAATACAAGCTGATATTTCTGTAGCTCATCCAGATATTTCACTACATGTTCCGACTATAATCCCAGTCCTAGCGTTTCCTGAAGGGATGCATATCACCTGCTGACTTCAGGAATTTGATCAATGTTTTAATTCTGTTTGGGAATGACTGTTAACCAGAAATAACTCAGATCTGTAGTGAACTGGTGGCTTCGTAATGACGATTGGCTGTGGCAGCAACCTGAAAGTGGTTTAACTAAAGATTAACCTGATGTGGATGCATGCATGTACTGAAACTCTAATTTCCCTCTGGAAATACATATATATATATATATATATATATATATATATATATATATATATATATATATATATATACGTATATATATATATACATATATAAATAAATAAATATATATATATATATATATATATATATATATATATATATATACTGTATATATATATACACACACATGGACGTAATTTTCACTTTAAAAGTGGGGGGGACACGGAGTGGGGAGGGGGGTGAATCTTTACAGTATGCTCTAATGGGAAACAGGCTTCAACACAAACGGTTGTTTTCTGCTTGGTCCTAGAGCTCAACCAGTGTCAATTTAATATAGCGTAATATTGTTTTTGGATGGTAAAAAGTGCAGGGGTCAAACCTTGACTTTGGAAAAAGTGGGGGGGGACAAGTCCCCCCCCCCCCCCCCCCCCCCCCAAATTACGTCCATGTACACACACACACACACACACAAACCCAGATCACACCAGTTGAACTCAAGGGTTACACTGACACCTTGAGGTCAAACACTCAAACAGCAGGCCTATCTGGTTACAGAGGACCGGCATCATAAACAGTCTTTCTATTCTGCTGTGTAGTGCAGAATTATAAGAACAAAAGTCAGAGTGCCAAAGAGAAATGTTCATCAGAACCAAGACCAGCAGCTGATGATGATCTGGCATCACATCCGTGTTTAAGAGGTGGAAGATGATGCGGGCACTGAACCACAGTTCTGAATACAGAAATGCTGAAACGTGTGAGGAGATGTAAACATGACTTTTTTATTGGGGATCTAGAAGACTTTTTCCCTCAATGGAAAATGTGGAGAGAAAATCTGATGTGAAACATGATGGGTGAGGAGAGACGACACCTGGTGTGGACGTTAACCCCTGAGTGTCTCCCGGGTTAATCCTGAGCAGGACAGATGAGGCTCAGCCGGTTTAACAGGAGGATTAGAAGCTGTTCATCGTATCATTCAGCCTGACTGTCTGAGAGTCGGTCAGTGTAACACCATCCAACAGGTAGCAGCAAGTGGGCGGGGACATGCTTCTGCTCTGTTTATGGGATGTAAAGACATGAATTTAGGGACTTCTGCTTTGATTCATAGCAACTGTACGTTTAGAGTCATTTATTAAACATTTTTTCTTTAAAAACTTTAATTCTTCACTATGAACTTTATTCTGTTATTTTTACGCAAGGTACAACATTAATGCAGAATTAATGCAAGTGTGTGTGTGTGTGTGTGTGTGTGTGTGTGTGTGTGTGTGTGTGTGTGTGTGTGTGTGTGTGTGTGTGTGTGTGTGTGTGTGTGTGTGTGTGTGTGTGTGTGTGTGTGTGTGTGTGTGTGTGTGTGTGTGTGTGTGTGTGTGTGTGTGTGTGTGTGTGTGTGTTAAATTGCTGAGCCAGTTAGTGACCGTGTAAACACTTTGATTTTTAGGTCGTATAAACATCACGTTTAAACCTGCAGGTGGGAGGGCCAAACAAACATATATTTATAATAAAACGGATGTTTGAACATCATTTTATTCTTTGTATGCATGGTTATTGAGTTTTGAGGGGCTGAGGTGCTTTGACCTAACCTCCTTGAGGCTGAGCTGCAAACTGGGTCTGCTGCAGGATACACTGATAATAAAGGACGTGTCTAATTTTTAGAACTAATAAAAGGCAACGTGATGTTCAACCAGCCAATTACAAAGCTCCTAGGGGCTTTTCCTGCTCAGCACATGATCCACCTGCTGCTCTACACCCCCACAGAAGACTCAGACCGGCAGACTTCCTGCTTCTTTGCTTCATTCTAACAAGTTTTTCCATTTAAAGATTCTGGACATCAGCTTCAAGGCAGCTTTGGAGTTCTACACATCCTGGAGAAAAGAAAAATAAAAGACTGACGGCTGGAGCTTTATTCCCAGACTCACCCTAACGAACAGTAGAGCACCTCAGGGAGCCATTTGTAGGATTTCATCTGCTAACAGACTCTGCTGCTCAGGTGAGAACAAACATCAGCTGTGCTGTGGATGCATCAGCACCCCCATTAGAGAAGCTGTTGTAAAACGTTATGGTAACAAAAGAGTGTTTTGTGATAAAAGTTAAAACATTATGTATTCATGCAAAATAAAAATGATATTTGCATTGTTGACAAACACCTGAAGCCTAGGGGCTGTTTCTCACTGACTTATCTATGGGTGTCTGATAATCATCTTCCTGTGTCACATGCTTCATGCACGCAGCCCATGTAAACACGCAGCAGCTGATGCAGCGTGGTCATGTGCACAAATCACTCAAAACCAGTGTGATCAGAATGCATCTGACCAATTTTACTATTCTCTCTCAGCTGGGTGAGGCAAGGTTTTTGTGAGATGGTTATTCTTTTTAAGTGGGCTGAAAATCCAACAAGATCATGCTGGTGTTGCTGCAGCTGTGGTGCAGGACGTTGCTGCTGATGCCAGATTGGAACATACTGGGGTGTGTGTCCTGTTCCTGCAGCTTTTTTCCACCACCTGTTTCCTGACTAATCCATTTACCGCAAACAGGCATCGCCACACGGCCTGCTCAGAATCCTCTTTAAACGTTCAGCTACTGACCTCATTTGCTCTGAAAAGGTGGCGAGTTTGCAACCATGGGGGGTCTCAGTGCGATTGACTCTATTCACATGAAAGCCACTCTGAACCTTTTTTTTTCATTTATTATTAAAATAAAAAAAACAATACTAACAAATAAATTGAGGCTTCTCAAACCAAGAAAATGAAAAGGGAACAGGAAGAAGAAAACTTATGTTATCTGCCCCTTGACATTTTTACAATGAAATAACAATAATTATAAATGAGCCTATACAAAGTAATTGCTCGACTGGTTAGCTGACTTGAGTTCAATTTGTAAAGAAGAAAGAGAAAATTAATAGTAATAATAAAAATTCAAAAAGCAAAAGGATTTTTGCACATATACCTATTCATACATATATTCCGGAACTGCGCTGCTCTGGGTGGCTGCATGTTGGAGTAGCTCTGTTGACTATATGAAAGTTTTGCCTTTTCTTGGACATTTTTTCTTCTGGTTTCTTGGGAGGATTGGTATTTTTTTTTTTTTTTTGTTGGAAATTTTACTTTTCTGTTTCTGGTGCTGTGAAGCTTGGAGGATTTTTACTGCTATTTTTTCACTTTTTGAGCATTTGTTATGATGTATGACCATGGTAACAAGCTGGTTTACAATCGGGAGCAGCTGATTAACATTGGGAAGGCTGAAATAATACCTCAACTGAAGCCACAAATCCCAGATGAGCTAAAACGCAAGAAGCGTGGGTGCAAAGCGGGAGCAAAATGGAGACGGAGAAAGAGGAAATTCAAACCATTTCTTCCATCGATCATAATGGGCAATGTGAGATCACTGGCCAACAAGATGGATGAACTCCTAGCCCTTTCAAGGACTCAGCCAGAGTATCAGCAGTGTAGTGTTATGTGTTTCAGTGAGACGTGGCTGCAGGACTATATCCCCGATTCCAGCGTCTCTCTGCCAGGATTCCTGACTGTACGAGAAGACAGAGATCTGAAGAGGAGTGGGAAAAGAAAAGGAGAGGGAGTGGCAGTGCTTGTCAACAACAGATGGTGCCATCCAGGTCATGTTTCAGTGAAATGTCGTCTCTGCAGCCCAGATGTTGAACCCTTGGCAGTAAGTTGTCGCCCATATTATTTGCCAAGAGAGTTCACCAGTGTTGTCTTGGCAACCGTTTATATTCCACCTTCAGCCATTGCTGAAAATGCATGTGATGCCATCAGTTCCGTTGTCGCTAAGCTACAAACCCAGCACCCCAATGCATTTGTTGCTATATCTGGTGATTTTAGTCATGCCTCACTCTCTGCTACACTTCCAACATTTCATCAGTTTGTCAGCTGCTTCACCAGAGAAAACAAGACAGTGGATTTGTGTTATGCAAATGTAAAGAATGCATACATGTCCAAAACAAGACCTCCTCTGGGACAATCGGATCACAATCTTGTTTTTCTCTGCTCAGAATACAAACCACTTTTTCAGAGGCAACCTGTGACAAGAAGAACTGTGAGAAAATGGTCACAGGATGCTGAAGAAGCCCTGGAGAGTTGTTTTGAGACCACAGATTGGATGACTCTCTGCCAAGGATATGAAGAGGACCTCAATGCCATGACTGGATGTGTCACTGACTATATAAACTTCTGTGTGGACAACATCATACCCACCAGAACAGTGAGATGCTTCGCTAATAACAAACCCTGGATCACCAGTGATCTGAAGAATCTGCTAAATGAGAAAAAAAGAGCCTTCAAGGAGGGACACAGGGAATTATTAAGGAGTATGCAGAAGCAACTGAAGATCAAGATCAGAGACAGAAAGGAGGCATACAGGAAGAAGCTGGAGAACAAACTACAGAGGAACAATATCAGAGATGTCTGGTCAGGGATGAAGAAGATCATAGGCTTCAAGCAGAGGAAGGATTGCACAGATGGCAGCCTGGACACAGCCAATGAAATGAAAAAGTTCTTCAATAGGTTCAGTTCAGGAACAAACCCAGCCTCCTCCTTACCTGTCCCCAAGCAATCAGACATCCCATCCTCCTCTGATCCAACATTTTCCTGTCACATGCCAGCTCTTTTGTCCTCTAACGCAGTCATGGACTCTTCTGGTTCTATAAATCTTTCTTCAACCAAGTCAGAAGATGCTGCTGCCCCATTTATCTCCCCCTCCCACCTATCTGTCTCTAGAAGTCAGGTGAAGAGGCAGCTGGAGAGACTGAACAGGAACAAGGCTGCAGGTCCAGATGGTGTCAGCCCCAGAGTACTGAAGGCCTGTGCAGAGCAGCTCTGTGGGATTCTGCAGCACCTCTTCAACCTCAGCCTGGCCCAGGAGAAGGTTTCAGTCCTGTGGAAGACATCCTGCCTTGTTCCATTTCCAAAGAAAACTCGCCCATCAGTCAATGACGACTACAGACCGGTTGCCCTGACATCCCACATTATGAAGGTCCTTGAGAGACTCCTGTTGGTCCATCTGAATAAGTAAACTAGAACATATCAGGACCCGCTGCAGTTTGCTTATCGCCATGGAGTTGGAGTTGAAGATGCCATCATCCAGCTGCTTCAACCAATCCACTGTCATCTGGACAAAGCAGGCAGCACTGTGAGGGTAATGTTCTTTGATTTCTCCTGTGCATTTAACACAATTCAGCCTGATGTACTTTGCCAGAAACTCCAGAAGACACAGGTGGGGGCCTCAACTATCGCCTGAATTAAAGACTACCTGACAAACAGACCACAGTTTGAGGCAGAAGAACTGCACATCAAACCAGGCGATCAGTAACATTGGAGCACCACAGGGGACTGCACTCGCACCATTCCTTTTCACCCTGTACACCTCAGACTTCCAGTACAAATCAGATACCTGTCATCTACAGAAATACTCAGATGACTCTGCAGTTGTCGGGTGTATCAGAGATGGACAGGAAGCTGAGTACAGAGAGCTGGTGGAGCGCTTTGTGGCATGGTGTGGAAACAACCATCTGACCTTGAATGTGAACAAAACAAAGGAGATGATTTTAGACTTCAGATGAAACTGGGTGGAGTCAAACACTGTTTCCATCATGGGAGAAGAAGTGGAGGTGGTTGAGGAATACAAATACCTTGGAGTTCACCTGGACAACAGACTGGACTGGAGAAAGAACAGCGAAGCCGTTTACAAGAAGGCACACAGCAGACTGCACTTCTTGAGGACGCTTAGGTCCTTCAATGTCTGTAGCAAGATGCTGCAGATCTTCTACAAGTCTGTTGTTGAGAGTGTAATCTCTTCAGCCATCGTCTGTTGGGGTAGTAGCATCAGAAGCAGGGACCTGAAAAGGCTCAACAGCCTAATATAAAAGGCTGGTTCTGTTCTGGGGACGACTGTGGAACCGCTGGAGGAGATAATGCAAAGAAGGATTCTCCAGAGAATCAAGAAAATTATGGACAACCCTGAGCATTCTCTTCACAAGACTGTCCGACAACGGAAGAGTGCCTTCAGTCAGAGACTTCTTCAGTTTGGCTGCAACACTGACCGCTACTGGAGATCCTTCCTGCCAACCGCCATTGTAATATACAACAACTCTTTGATGACTTGATTATTATTATTATTATTATTCTGAACTCCTACAGCAATCAATTTCCCTCTGGGATTAATAAAGTATTTTTGAATTAGAATTAGAATTTGAATTGAATTGAATATACATTAAAGTGCATCGCGTGCCCATATGGTCGCACATACTTCATCTACATATAGACATGCACACGTATCCACTACATATACACATACACATACATACCTACATATTTATACACGCACACATAAACTTACGCACATCTCTATAGCTTTA
>NC_091754.1:35176904-35269404 GCF_043380555.1 Nothobranchius furzeri
ATGATGACATCATTCGTGTGTGTTCAGTGTATTTTATAGCCCTCATACTGTCCCTCAGCCAGCAGATGACCAGTGACCGGATTAACCTCTATCCCACCGCCAATGCCACTCTGTGGTGAGAACTCTGATTGCCTTAGTTTTTACCCACGTGACCTTGTGTCACCATGACAACACACAGAAAAACCTGGATATGTATCCACTATTTGTAGGTTTTTCTAGTAAAACTGGTTGTTCTTAGGGCACAGACTCATTGTGTCCTCACTTCTTCTAGGCCTCCAGGGTCAGAGCACCAAATCCTTCGTCCATGGATCGTGGTCAACCTGGTGGTGGCCCTGTTAGTGAGCGTGGCCTGGGCCGTCGTGTCCACGCGGCCAGACATTGACTACACAGAAGGTAGTAAAAAATAACAATTGCTATGTAAATGGGTTAATGTTACTTTCACCACACGAGCTAATCATTCCTTTAAAATGCTTTGATATCCTGATTTTGATCATATTAGGGATTATACAAAACCTTTAAAACTTTAATCATTTGTTCCCTATTTCATACCTCACTGTTTCACATTCTCACAAGTGTCAAAATACAAAATTACCAGTAGGCATTCATACTGAGATTACTGAAAACAATGACAAGTCAGGCGTTTAATCTGCATAGTAAACTGTAATGATTTTCTACAAAAACTTTACAGAAAGAAATTTCCATTGTCTTTACATTATTTCTCTTTGGAGGCATTGAGGTTTTCATAAAGCAGATGCACACAATGTGTGTGAACAATTTAAAAAGAGTGTAAAATGTATTTTACTTACCCATCTTTGATAGTGTTTTCCACAGCCACTAGGTGGCACTAAGAGCATGTTTATGTTCCTTCAGTACAGAACAATAAAAAGAAAAATTGGGTTTTTCATATTAATGAGGTGGACATTTGTGTGTGTGTGTGTGTGTGTGTGTGTGTGTGTGTGTGTGTGTGTGTGTGTGTGTGTGTGTGTGTGTGTGTGTGTGTGTGTGTGTGTGTGTGTGTGTGTGTGCAGAGTTCCTGATGACTATGGAGGTGGAAGGATACCCAAGAGCAGATGAAAACCTGGACCTCCCAGCCTAAACTCAGTCCCCTTGTCCCTAACGCAGACTCTTGTTTTAAGCAAGTTTTATTTTACAAGTAAATATTTACCACTTGTTTGCTGAGTGTACATTTGTAAATGAATAAAGAACTGTGTAAATTTTACAACAGCGGCTGTCTTGTTTTGAGTTAGAATATTCTGTTTCAAAATTAAAACTAAGTTTTAAAACCAAGCTCATTGAATGTTTTTTGACCCCATGACACATTAGTTAGGACATTTAAAAACATGGAATTTAAGCATATTATTAGATATTGTCCTAATGATAATAACAATTGTTGTTATTATTATTATTATTATTATGAAAAAAGAAAGACAGGAACTAGAGTTCTGAGATTCCCACATCCTTTGGAGGTGGTATTTCCTACCGTCCGTGAACGCAGCAGTCGGCGCGAGCCCTATCCTCTCGCGCTGCCGCGGCCGCCCGTCAGTAGGTCAGTAGTAAACCATGTAAAGATGGCGGAGTTACAGATGCTACTGGAGGAGGAAATTCCAGCTGGACGGAGAGCGTTACTGGACAGTTTCACCAACCTGGACCGAGTCGCGGAATATTGCGAAAGCAACTATGTCCAGGTACAGCCCCACATTTAAACGCCTAGCCTGGTGTTTAGGTAAAATAGGTAGCATCAGCGGTGAGTGGGCGGCTTGAGGAGACAGGAGTGATGGAATGACTACCACAAACCCGTTATGTTACCACTATGAGGTTTTTTTTCTCTGTAAAAACAATAAACAAATATAAACTTCAATCTATTAAAATGTCCCACATTTAAAGCTGAAACTGCGAGACTTTTTAACTCGTTACTAAAATAACTTTTCTAACTTTGATGATGACTTGTGTTATGATGGGAATGTCAAAGTTGTTTCTGAAACTTTTTCATGAGATGTTTTCAGCTTTTTACTATAAGAAGGTAAAATAATAAGTGAGTTTTCTATTTGTTATACCGTTGCCTTACCATGGAGTGACAGTTGTAGACAAGCAGGGGAAACACACCAAGGCTCTAGAACTACTCGCTTTTGTCAGTCTTCAGTAGTGGGCCATCAAAATGTAATCTAATAACGGACAGCAAATAAAACATGAACCGGTTTCAGATCACCTCGGAAATGCTGGTTTGTTCCCATTGATCTGTGCTCAGAGAACTGACAAAAATGTAAGAGTTTTTATTATCTGGTGCAAAAGTTCATTTATGTCAGTAATTCAACCTAAAAGGTGAAACTAATCTACGAGACAGACTTATTCCATGCAAATTCTGATGTTTCAGACTTTATTTGTTATAAATGTGATGATTATGGTTTACAGCTGATGAAAACCCCACATTCAGAATCTCAGACAACTATTGTGAAAAGGTTCAATATTCTAGACTCTGATCAGCAAATGAATCCTGCAAAGTGTTCCTGAACCTGTAGATGGTCTCTCAGTCTGAGCTGGATTACTGACATCAATTACATTTTGCACCAGATTTTCATTTTTGGAGAACTCTCCTTTCACAGAAGCACAACAGTGATGAATGAACCTTAAAAGGAAACACGTCGTTGGTCAGGGTTAGAACGAAATTCGCCTCTGTAAGCTAATCATTCCTCGTTAGCTGCCAACAACATCAGGGAGTTACTTGTAAGTTACTTGTATTTATAGCTGTAGCAACAACAGTAGTGATGTATGTCACGTATTTGCTCTAACATTACAAACGCTAATGATTTATTGTATCCCGCTGCTTCACTGTTAAAGAAAGGCCCTGCTCTTCAATGGACGAGTTTCTTACAAAGCCAACAGCATACACACCTCAGCAAGCAAACGTCCTGACCGAGGCAATTTTGAACTTGTTGGTGACAGACATGAGACCCCTGTTGTTTGATAAGCTACCATCTTGTCTTTATTATTAGATGGCACATAACTGATCACACTTCAAACGAGAAGCTAATGATGGGTGTATTAGAGCATCCTGTTGCAATAAGCTATACTTTTTTATGATTAGTAATCACCCCAAAAACTGATGATTAAAGTTAAAGTCCCACTAGTTGTCACACACTGGTGTGTGAAATTTGCTCTCCGCATTTGACCCATCCCCTTTGGGAGCAGTGAGCTGCAGACAGGCGTGCTCGGGAACCATTTGGTGGTTTAACGACCCAGTCCAACCCTTTAACTTCACAATTAAAATTATCATTTGCGGTAGCCCTAAGTGCATCACATGTCTATTGATAGATATATATGCTTATTGAATTACAGTGTTTCCCTTACATGGCCCGCCACGGCTGAAATCTCAGCTCCACGCCTACCAGATCCCAAGTTTTATTTATTTATTTATTTGCGCCATTTCCCGAAGAAGCAGCGGGAACTATGCTGTTATTTGTGATCACAGCCGGCAGGCGGCAACGAGGAGGAGGCAGGGCAGGGTGGTTACAACTAGGGATGAGCCGGATACTCGTTTCAGACGAGTATCCAGTACAGATAAAGCATTTTTGACGAATACGAGCATGAAACGAGTAAAACTCGTAAATATCTGACTGTCTTCACGCTCTGTGATTGGCCAGTCACATAGAGCGCCCGCCCCTCCCTCCACACAAAACTCTGCAGCCGGGAGCTCAGTCCAGTCCATGCATCCACGCACACACACACACACACACACACACACACACACACACACACACACACACACACACACACACACACAGTAACGGATCTCTCTGTGCTTGCTTCACTGTTGCTCACGTTTCTTCAGTGCTCCCTATGTTTTCTTCAGGTTGCCTCTTTTTCGGTTGAATATTTAAAGTAACTTTTTTCGTAAAGTACGTGTTGCATTTGACAAGACAGAGCTGAAAACGGCGTGTGCATGCGTCGATCACTGCCTCCGGTCGGGTTTTTAAAAATTATTTTAACTCTCTCTCTCTCTCTCTCTCTCTCTCTCTCTCTCTCTCTCTCTCTCTCTCACACACACGCACACACACACCTTATTCAACATTGCTTTGTTTAACTGTGTGTGGAAAAAATGCCAGCAACGTTAGGTTCTAGTATTTCATATTTCCTAGTTCCTACTGCATGAGTTCAGATGCATTAATTCATGCACTTAAATGGTTCTGATTTTACTGAAACACTAGTTCTGTAATAGTTCCTTTACTATTGTGATCAAAAATATTTAATCTCAATTCTGAGGCTGCTCTGTAAATAGTTTTCAAAAAAAAACAACACACATATCAACTTCTGATCATTCCATATCAATTTCAGATTTAAAATAATATATTGATGTAATCCACACCCACTAATTTCCAAATAATAAATAAGAGGTGCATTCATCTATGTATCTCCTTTGATCTGCATTAGTGATATTTTCAGCACCAGGACAATGAAGCACAGAAACAGATTCCTGAGTTTATGTTAGTAATTTTATTTATTGGGTGCATCTGACCTGTTCTATTTTTCCCTGAAATGAGATCAGATCAGTGCTTCTATGGGTTGTCTCCTCTCTGCACTAGAAAAATGTACTTTATTATAATGTTCACTGTAATGCATCTTGATGTTCTTAACAAATACATTAAATCAAGGATATTGGTCAGTTGGGGCCGCTCGATTATGGCAAAAATAATTATCACAATTATTGTGACTGAAATTGAGATCTCGATTATTTAAGACGATTTTTCAATTTATGTTGATTTTATTTGTTTTAATTCTGTCATAAAATTGTTCAGGGCAAAATCAGGACAAAAATAAATAAGAAACAAGATGAACACTAAAATAACTCCTGATTCCTAGTATAAAAAGACCAATATACTTATAGCTCATAGTTTATGACCCATACCATACCATATCTACCATGTTTTTCTTGCTGAAAACAGCTGGAAAACATCTGTTAGTATGTAGCTAGTGTCCCGCTTATTTCTGACCGTGGAGCAAGAGCTGTTGTAGAAGGCCATGGTGCCCGGCTACGATCACGGCGGTCTGAGGCTCCGCTTGCATTTTAACAGTCCCAATCCATATTAGATCTCCACAGGTGACCAGCATGACCACAGCCTCACACGGGAGTCGGTCGGCCATGTGGGTGGTATAACCCAGTCCAAGGGGCCCTTCTTAGCTTTGTGGGTTAACCAAGTTAGCTCGTAGCTACACTGGTTAATTTGTCCCAACCCTGTTCCTAACGTGACAGCCCTACCCTTAGCTCTGCCTCTTTTCCCATTTTTGGATTGTCTGGGCATGACGGGACCTGTGACATGGTCAAAATGGAGGTGAATTTAAATGTCCTGTATTTGACATAGCGCCTTCTAGAGTCCTGGAACCCCCCAAGGCGCTTTACAACACAGTCCGTCATTCACCCATTCACACACTGATGGTGATGAGCTACGATGTAGCCACAGCTGCCCTGGGGCGCACTGACAGAGGAGAGGCTGCCGAGCACTGGCGCCACCGGTCCCTCCGACCACCACCAGCAGGCAACGTGGGTTAAGTGTCTTGCCCAAGAACACAATGACAGCGACAGACTGACAAGGCTCGAATCTGCAACCTTCCGGTTACGGGGCGAGCACTTAACTCCTGTGCCACCATTCTACCACAAAAACTTCGAGCCTATGGACATGAATTGTCCAGTGTATATGGTTTGACCGCATCCCTTGGGAGATCCTGTGGGAGGTCCTGTGGGGGGTACTCCCTCTGATAAGGGCTGTTAGATCCCTGTATAACTGGAGAACTTGGTCCGCATTTCCAGCAGTACGTCAGACTCATGCCCAGTGAGAGTTGGACTCCACCAAGGCTGCCCTCTGTCACTGAATTTGTTCATAACCTTTATGGACAGGATTTCTAGGCGCAGCCAAGGTTTGGATGGGATCTATTTTGGTGGCCTGAGGATCAGGTCTCTGCTTTCTGCAGATGATGTGGTCCTGTTGGCTTCATCAGAACATGATCTCCAGCTCTTCTAAATCCGACACCATGGTCCTGAATCGGAAAAGGATAGAATACCTTTTCTGGGTCAAGGACGAGGTCCTGCCCCTAGTGGAGGAGTTAAGTATCTCGAGGTCTCGTTCACGAGTGAGGGAAAGCTGGAGTGTGTGATCAATAGGCGGATTGGTGCTGTATCTGCAGTAGTGCGGGTGTTGTACCGGTCCTTCGTGGTGAAAAGAGCTTAGCCAGAAGGAGGAGTCGTGGCGCTACAATTTGCAGCACCATGCTAAGCCTATAAGGAAACACTGCTTTAAATAATGCTCTAAAAATGATTTCCAGCTAAAATTTCTTTGTGTTTACCAGTTTAGAATATTTTTTGCGTGGTCAGATTACAGATTTGTTTGATGTCAGATTTGAACACTGAGCAGTGCACCATTTAACATTTTACAGCTGGTTAAATTCAGTGTTCATAATCTGATTCAGCTTCTGAAATTTTGTGCATCTACTGATGTTATTAGTGACATTTCAGCATAAAAATAGGTGGAAAACAGAGCCAGTCATAGGCGAGATGTCCAAATAAAGAAATAAAACTCCAAATTCTGCCGTCTTTTGCTCCCTCTCCTCATGCTAACTTCTACTCCCTGAAACAGAAGCACCAGAGCTCTTTTCCCACAGAGGTCAACTCACAAGCGATTCATCTATATTAGATATCACTGCAAATGTGTTGAAAACATTTGTGAACTTTATCTTTAATAAAAAAAATGTTTACGTTGTTTTTTGTTTGTGTATTTGTTATATTGTATTTTCGTCCATAAGTAAAATATCTTAAGGTATTTTTGTATAACGTTTAAGCACTGCCTGTTACGTTTTATAGAAGTTGTGGTTTAGTTGTTCTGCTATCTCTTCCAGAAGCAAAATATATTTTTTAACATGAAGTATTATTTCAGTCAGACTTTTAGCGGTCTGTTTTGTGTGTAGATTCAATCATGGCATCTGAAGATAGGAAGTTTTCTGTTGCTTTTGAGGGGTACCATCTTCCCACTGGGATTTGTTGGTGGAGTCATGACTATGTGAGTGAGGTAATTATCTAATATTGTGTATTTATACCACTGTAATTAGATCACTTGTTTTTATAATCAGAAGAATAGGTTGTTTTTATCATCAGGGAGTTCATTTAACACTCTGTATTGACCTTGAGACAAGAAAAGCGAGAGTTGGGATCGTTTAAGAATTTTATTATAAATTCTACAATCTATCAGGACTAACTCTGTGTTGTTTGGAAATGAATGGAGAGGGTGCTCGCTGCAGACCTACAAAGGCGGAGCTGCACCATAAGGTGGAGCTGCACCAGAGTCAGCCCCGCCCATTCACGCAAACTCAGTCTAGCCCACTGACTTCCGTTTTTGTTTTTCCAACTTTATCGCAAACTAACCTGACCCACATGAATTACGGCTGTTACTAGTTTACAGTCGTTAATGCTATGTTCTATGCTTCAATTAAACAAGATAAATATAACTTGCTACATGACAAAGCCTGAATATATCTCGAAATGAAAAGGTTTCTTTTAACGAATATCTACCCACAGCCGCTCCAAGAAAAGTGCTGTACAACAGCATCTGTGATTAATGTACGTGCTCTGGTAGTCCAGTGGCGAGATCGTTTAACTTAAGATTTAGTTTTGCTTTCCCCTGAGCTGGTGCTGGTTCGATTCTCGGTGAGGTCGGCAACAATCCATTTAGCCAGCTGAAACATTTTAATTTGTTTATATTTTAGTTGTAATGTTTATTTTCAGCAAAATATTTATGTCTCTAAAAGTTCTTTGAATTTGGTCGTTCCTAAACAGTATTTTAGTTGAAACTCTGCTCACAAATGGACTCACACTGGCTAAATAAACAAATAAATAAATAAACACATTAGTCATTATATGTTAAACGGTATACCAGTAAATTGTTGTAAACATAGTACTGGCAAGTGTAGCTAGAAATGAGGAAAAGGGGTTGTAAGCTACCTAATATTTCTGCTAGTGGGAGGAGACCTGCGCAAAACTGCATGTCAACTTGACTCTATAACCACTACACCACCACATCTTAAAAAAGTCATGTGGCGTTACATTTGATTGTCCTATCCGGTGTGTCTTTGTAGATGGTATGTATGATTTTTCCGGCGGTGTCTCAGAAGAAGTCATTTAAGAAATAATTTGTCAGAAAATTCACAGAATATCCAGATTTGAGAACCAAGACCAGACCCTCTTCGGGGGAGGAGACCAAATTGAAGCTGAGATGGGAAGAAAATGCATGAATGAGGCCAAAAATGGCTTTGGCGTGTTTCTTATGAGGAAATGACAATATAACATGATTAAAAGTTCCAAAAGTTTGATTTTTAATTATATGGAACCTTTACAAAAACTGTTCAATTAACTTCTCAACTCCGTCCTCAATTTTTTAGCTATAACACCCTCTTTGGTTCCAGAATGCTATCAAGTCTGACAACTAGAAGGAATTGGACTGACTCTTATGGAATGGGCGGGGCTGATTCTGGAATGGGCGGGGCTGACTCTGGTGCAGCTCCACCTTCTGGTGCAGCTCCGCCTTTGTGGTTCTGCAGCGAGCACCACTTGAATGAATGTGATGTTCGATGTGTGTGTGTGTGTGTGTGTGGTTGGTTCAGACTCCTTAGACTGACGTCATTGAATCTGGTAGTCTTTGATTGTTATGACTAGATATCACGAGGCTTATAAAGTGATGACATGAGCTGCTATTTTGCCGTGTACGTACCCAGTGGGGGCCTCCCAGGTAGATCAGGAAATGCCAGGTCTGAAGACCTCGGATGTGCGCTGGAGCTGGTCGAAACAGCGGTCGCAGCGTTTCAAAGCCCGTCTGAAGGGTCGACCCAGGTAACAATCGGCAGCGTCAGCAGGTGCTCTTATTTTGAAAGGATGTCGTCTGGTTGTTAAACGACGAAAATCTCCAACTTCACAGTTCTTAGTTTAAAGAAGAAAACATATCTGGCCAGGCTGTGCTTCTCTTTGGGATGACGGTGAATAGAACTGAAGTCAAAATGGAACTGAGCTTAAAATGGCGTTGTCTTGTTTTATATCTCTGAATTGTTGATAAGTTTTAGTAAAGCGGATTGAAAACTTGAAGTCAACAAGCCAGATTCTCTTGCGGCAGCCGAAGGCTCTGATTGGTTGGAGCAATGTGTCATGCGTTGCCATGGGGATGAGTGTCAGTCTGTCTGTGCATGTCGTCCTGTTTACTCATTAAACACATAAATCATGACATCTTTATTTCACAGATCATTCACTTGATTATTATTGATCAACATATGTTTTGCTTAATTTTTAATCACAAATAAAGTACTTTGATTAAGTAAAAGCGTTCTTCTTCCTTCTTCTGGAATGTAAACAGTCTGAGGATCAGACGACCTTGGCGTTTTCTACACGGGTGTAAATGTGTACAGGGGCAGCGTTTAGGAGCTGAAAATCATAACTTCATAACGTTACAACTATAATGTGATGAGTGTACGTGGGCAAGCAAAGCCGTTGTAAACAACTGTTCGCTCTCAGTTTCCTCTAAATGCACACCTAGTCACAGCCACGTTTCATAATCTCACCGTTGTGTAGATAAATGTGTAGATTTCTGAGATTTAACCCCTTTGATCTCAGGTTTATTGTGAAAACCTGGACTGCAGAAACTGAAGAAAATTAAATCCTTTTCTGTCTGATTTGTCCAGAGGACTTATTTTGGGGCTGAACTGTGAGAGCCCAGGAGGGTCACAAATGTGCATAAAATAATTCTTGTGTACCTTTTTTTGTTTGTTGTTGTGGTGGCAGATTTTCTGATAATTGCACACCTTTCTCTTACACAAAAAATATCACACAAAAAGCCAGTTGAACTGTTTATTACATAACAACAAAGAACAAGTGTGCGTGCGCGTGTGTGTGTTTTATTGGCTGCAGAGATGGCATCTCTGCTTTTTCTTCTCTGACTGGACTGGCTCTAGCTCTGACTGCACCTCCACCACGCGTGTGCGCCTTGCCATGGCCGGCCTCACCATGATGGTCCCAAGCTCCTGTAAGAAGATCCTTTTTCTGTGCTTCTTCCTGGTCAGGTTTCAGGCCGTTTTCACAGACAGGCCATATTTTGCTGGCTTTGATGGCGCATATACTGCCTGAAGTTCCAGCGGCCCCAGAATCCCACCAGCTGCTCATCCACACACACACGTCTTCTCCCGGGTTGTAGCCACATGGAAGCCGGGCCACCCAGAGGTGGACAAGCTGGCACCTCTCCCGTAGAGGTGCCAGCTTGTTTGGTTGCATCCGCCGGCGCACTGGCCTGGTCAACCGGTCATCAAGTCTCAGTGTTGCCATCAATTCGGTGAACTTTTTCAGGGATATTGTGGCTTTCCTGTCTCCTCTCCCCAGAGGCTGCTGGTGGCTTCGCCCCGGAAGTGGTGCACTCCAGCGAGGAGGAGTAATCCAAAAAAAGCACGGATCTCCACCACGTCCACATCTCCCCAGCTTGGGTGGTTTATCCTGCCCTCCGTGTTTGTGTGCCGGAAAATTATATTGACGATCTCTTCTGTTAAAAAAAATCAAAAGAGTCCTCGTTGTTCTGAATTCGGCTCAAAGCATACCGAGTGATCCCAGGAGGAGAGATCTGAGGTGCCCAAACAGGCATCGGGGACCAGGTGAAGCTGCCGCTCCTCGAAATCCATAAAGGATCCACACATCCTCTCTCCTCACCCTCTACATCTGTCTCCTCATCATCACCATCCTGCTTCAAATCGGAATCTGGACCCGGGACGAAGGCCTCATCCTCCACGGAAGTCTCGCTGTCAGAAGCTGTGTCTGCCAATGAGGAAGGGTCATTAGGCGCTTCTAGCTCCTGGAAAAGGTCTAGGGCTTGAGTTAAGTTGTACCTTCGTCTCATGCTTGAAACAGAAATAAATCAATCCCAAATCCGAGCCATTTATATTAAACTTTGTCTCCCATGCACCTGTGTAAACTTTCCCAGGACTGCAGCTATTTGTTTGACAACAAAATCATTTACATGTTTGAAGTTTAAAAAAAAAAAAATCTTTCACGTTCAGGTTTGATCCATGCATATCATTTGTATTTGTGTATATTTCAGTATGCAAAAGTAAAAATTAAGATGAGTGTTTCTTTTTTGCAGTAAGTTGGAGGTCTTTTCATATACCGCGAGGCTTTGATGAAATTTTTTAGAGTTGGACAGAGTACAAAGTTGTCGGCTCACACACACACACCCCTCCGCCCCAACGTGGCCCCACCTCAAAAATATAAGCACTGGCCTTTTGTGTGACCTTCTGTAAAGCGCTTTGATCCATACGTGCTCTGACGCGTGCACACACACACACACACAACACTTGTCATGCTGCTGTTTTCAGATTTTCATTTGATTTTTGAGTGTAGGGAAGAAGTAAAATCTTGAGATATATTCAAAAGCCATGCTTCAAATTTTTGGAAGAATTTACATGCAAACCTTTGTGTATTTTCGTTTCTTTTGGTGCAATTTGAATTCCAACCGCCAGTTGTCAGCAGTGCACAGTGGGTTTTGTTTCCACCAATGAAATGTACATCCCTCATGTTACTATCAGTTTGGACTGTTTCTTGAACTTTCCTACAACAAATTCAGTCTAAAAAAGTCGCCAATATTGTCTGGTTGAATATATCGTATCATCTCCCGTGTATCGTGATATGTATCGTATTGCCAGAATTTCACCAAAACACATTCCTAATAAGACATGGATTATATAATGAGAATCATTTTATGTATATTTAACAGTGATGTTAGAGATAAAAGGCAGAATAGATTTTTTCTGGTGAGCAGTAACATTCTGCTCACCAGAAAAACTGTAATCCTGCAGTCACATCACATCTAAAGAAAGTCTTCATGTGTATTAAACTGTTCTTACATGTCCCAATGGCCCTAGCAGCAGTAAGTCAGTGGATGGCCTACATTTCTGCTACAAGCAGATGATGTGATCAGTTACATAATCTTGTCCTGGTGCTGTTTTATGTGCTAAGTATTTTCATTCATGATTAACCCATGTTAATACAGATTCGACCGCGCAGTGTGAAGCACTCATAACAGTCACATTTGACTTGGTTCCTGTAGGCAGGATGTCAGCTGCATAAGAGAAGTAATTTTGTTTACATTTAATTGTTTCTAAGGTATTTATTCCTACGAAGAAGAGAATGTATTGTGAGAAAGTATGTTTTAGATAAAACTGAAATGAGTTCCCTTTCAGTCGATTCGAAGGTACTAAGGGACATCACGGCCTCATGTGGCCTGGCTGAAGATACATCTAATCGCGCCTGTAAAGACGCTGTGTGGTGGCCCAACTCCCCACCTATAAACACCTAGTGTCACTGTCAGTTCTCAGTTCTTACGCTCTTCGCCTCACTGAGAAACCGTATTGGTAAGCTCGCCTTTGAAAAGTTAGCTTAACTGCTCGCTGGTGTTGACTCTGGTGCCTTTTGGCTGGCGGTAGCCCACCGAGTGTGATCTTTTCATTGCTCTTTTAGCTTCCTGCCTTCATGCCTTTTTTGTGCATATTTGGCTCCGACAGATAACAATGGGGTTAGTGTTCCAGCAGTTTTACCCTTTGGTTAGCGTTTTGGTTGGTGACATTTGCTCGGCTGCTAGCTGGGCTACGCCCCACGCATTTGTGAGGTTATACCGTTTGGACATCATGGCCCCTTCAGTGGCTCATGCGGTTCCTTCTGTGGGGTCTGAGTTGCCATCTTAGGCTACAGTCTTGACCCAGTTTTGATTGCTGCTCCTGGGGCGTTTCGATATGTTCCATTGTGCCTTCGTTGTACCTTGTTCCTCTCCTTCAGGGAAGAGTGGTCATATTCAATTCAATTCAATTCAGTTTTATTTATATAGCGCCAAATCACGACAAGAGTCGTCTCAAGGCACTTCACATAATAAACATTCCAATCCAGGTCAGTTCATTAAGCCAATCAGAAAAAATGTTTCCTATATAAGGAACCCAGCAAATTGCATCAAGTCACTGACTAGTGTCAGTGACTTTACAGCAGTCCTCATACTAAGAAAGCATATAGCGACAGTGAAGAGGAAAACTCCCTTTTAACAGGAAGAAACCTCCAGAGGATCCTGGCTCAGTATAAGTAGCCATCCACCACGACTCGCTGGGGATCGAGGAGACAGAGCAGACACACACACACACACACACACACACACACTAGGGTTGTCACGGTAACCGGTGTAGCGGTAAACCCCGGTAAAAAAGTTGACAATAATAACCGTCTTGTTTTTTAAAAAAACTATATTATCTTGGTGGATTACCGTGGCTGCGGTGTAGGCACGGTGACCCTTACCAGCCACCGTATAATCTGCTGAAGTTGCCGGCGGCACATGCGCACTTTGTTGTTTACAACCAAAACTTTCTTGAAGCTAAAGCTGAAATAATGGCCAAAGGAGGAGACGGCAGCGCTCAAGAGGAAATTTTTTATCACTCAAAGAAGACAAAGTCGGAAGTACGGGCATCTTTTGGATATTTGAAGAATGTCGAGGGACAGTTGATACAAGACGGCTATCCTGTTTGCAGCACGTGCAGAAAAAGTGTCTGTGAAAGGCAGCAACGCTTCAAATCTCATGACACATCTGCGTGACCATCACCCACAACTCTACAGTCAACGCAAGGCAAGCTAAGGTTAGCGTTAGCATTTTAGCTAAAATGCAGTATCCGAGGATTTGGGTTGAGAGAGAATGCAACGAGTCGACATATAAAGCAGCCGCAGCGCCGCTACCTGCATATAAACCGTGTCGCGGACACCCCCATATTGAAATGACGCTATGCATTACGGGGCTCCCAGGGGCAGATAAGAGTTGGTCTCTCTCCGAGCATAATTATGAATTTAACAATGATTACTGCCTGATGACATTTTCCCAAATCTGCAAAGCTCACTGGAAGGACACAAACTGAGGACAATATTTTCCTGATATAGGGTTTGTTACTCAAGTAAGGGTAAAAAAGTATCTGTTTAGTAGGCTACTTGAGTACTGAGTATCATCTGATCTAATATTTTTTTTTAATTATGACATCAAACAGACAAAAAATAAGAAGTTATGGGCAAATATTGGTATTTTAAAGACTAGGGGAAACATGTAAACAAATAAACAACATAATTACAAAATAACACATTTTAGGCAAAAGTTGTACACAAACTGGAGACAATATTTCCTGACATACAGGGTTTAATTGTGTGAAAATGTAGCACGTTTAAAAAAATACCGCGATAATACTGAAAACCTTGATAATTTTGGTCACAATAACCGTGAGGTTAAATTTTCACACCATGACAACCCTAACACACACACACACACCATGTATACCAAGCAATGTTTCTATGGTTACATTGTGATTTCTTAGCAAATATTCTATTTGGCAAGAGATAAACTTTGGTGTATTTATCCTAGTGAATCTATAATTAAATGGGTAAACTAGCAGTAGCACATCCAATGTCAAGGAAAGCAAACAGTTATTATGAGGAGAGGGAGAATGTTTAAGTGGTTAGCAGCAGTGTGCTAGACGATAGCCCCCTCCATGAGGCCACCACAGCTCAGCAGAACATCATTGTAGCTTCTTCAGGTGAGAAAAAACACTTAAAGAAAAAATAAAGTTAACAGCTGAAATTGCAGAAAATAATACAGTTAAAGAGCAGATTGTAGTAGAAAGTAGTAGAGTGTGAAAAGTGGTCAGGGTATCCTCCAGCAGTCTAAGCCTATAGCAGCATAACTACAGAGATAACTCTGGATAATCTTTCCTATTTAGATGGAGGCATGTTGGAGGCAGGGCAAGGGAGAGCCGTCTTTACCGACTACACTCCACCTCCCTCTACTCCCCCACTTGTCCAGATTTAGGCTAACATCAGATTTTAACCATAGGCCCTATCAAATAAAAATGTTTTAAGCCTAGTCTTAAAAGTAGATAAGGTGTCTGCCTCACGGACTAAGGCTGGAAGCTGGTTCCAAAGGAGAGGAGCCTGATAACTAAAAGATCTGCCTCCCATCCTAATTTTAGATATTCTGTGAACCACCAGTAAACCTGCAGTTTGAGAACAAAGTTCTCAGTTAGGAACGTATGGAACTATCAGATCACTGATGTATGATGGAGCTTGATTATTAAGAGCTTTATATGTGAGAAGGAGGATCTTAAAATCTATTCTGAATTTAACAGGCAGTCAATGTAGGGATGCTAAGACAGGAGACATATGATCTCTCTTTTTAATTCTCATCAGAGCTCTAGCTGCAGCATTTTGGACAAGCTGAAGACTTTTAACTACATTCTGTGGACTTCCTGAGAGTAATGAATTACAGTAATCCAGTCTTGATGTAATAAATGCATGAACTAGTTTTTCAGCATCACTCCTGGAAGGGAAGCTTCTAATCTTAGCAATATTCCGAAGGTGGAAAAAAGAAATCCTACGAACCTGTTTAACTTGGGATTTGAATGACATGTTCTGGTCAAAGATAACACCAAGGTTCCTTATTTTGTTCTCGGAGACTAATTTAATGCCATTTAGGTCAGGTGATTGACTAAGCAATTTCCTTTTCTGCATTTCTGGTCCAAAGATGAGAACTTCTGTCTTGTCTTGATTTAAAAGCAAAAAGTTTAGAGTCTTCCAATTTTTTATGTCCTCAAGACAATCCTGTAATCTACCCAACCGATTAGGTTAATCAGGGTTAATGGATAGATATAACTGAGTATCGTCAGCATAACAGTGGAAGTTTATCCCATGCTGTCAAATGATTTTACCAATTGGGAGCATATATACAGGGAGTGCAGAATTATTAGGCAAATGAGCATTTTGTCCACATCATCCTCTTCATGCATGTTGTCTTACTCCAAGCTGTATAGGCTTGAAAGCCTACTACCAATTAAGCATATTAGGTGATGTGCATCTCTGTAATGAGAAGGGGTGTGGTCTAATGACATCAACACCCTATATCAGGTGCGCATAATTATTAGGCAACTTCCTTTCCTTTGGCAAAATGGGTCAAAAGAAGGACTTGACAGGCTCAGAAAAGTAAAAAATAGTGAGATATCTTGCAGAAGGATGCAGCAGTCTTAAAATTGCAAAGCTTCTGAAGCGTGATCATCGAACAATCAAGTGTTTCATTCAAAATAGTCAACAGGGTCGCAAGAAGCGTGTGGAAAAACCAAGGCGCAAAATAACTGCCCATGAACTGAGAAAAGTCAAGCGTGCAGCTGCCAAGATGCCACTTGCCACCAGTTTGGCCATATTTCAGAGCTGCAACATCACTGGAGTGCCCAAAAGCACAAGGTGTGCAATACTCAGAGACATGGCCAAGGTAAGAAAGGCTGAAAGACGACCACCACTGAACAAGACACACAAGCTGAAACGTCAAGACTGGGCCAAGAAATATCTCAAGACTGATTTTTCTAAGGTTTTATGGACTGATGAAATGAGAGTGAGTCTTGATGGGCCAGATGGATGGGCCCGTGGCTGGATTGGTAAAGGGCAGAGAGCTCCAGTCCGACTCAGACGCTAGCAAGGTGGAGGCGGAGTACTGGTTTGGGCTGGTATCATCAAAGATGAGCTTGTGGGGCTTTTTCGGGTTGAGGATGGAGTCAAGCTCAACTCCCAGTCCTACTGCCAATTTCTGGAAGACACCTTCTTTAAGCAGTGGTACAGGAAGAAGTCTGCATCCTTCAAGAAAAACATGATTTTCATGCAGGACAATGCTCCTTCACACGCATCCAAGTACTCCACAGCGTGGCTGGCAAGAAAGGGTATAAAAGAAGAAAAACTAATGCCATGGCCTCCTTGTTCACCTGATCTGAACCCCATTGAGAACCTGTGGTCCATCATCAAATGTGAGATTTACAAGGAGGGAAAACAGTACACCTCTCTGAACAGTGTCTGGGAGGCTGTGGTTGCTGCTGCACGCAATGTTGACGGTGAACAGATCAAAACACTGACATAATCCATGGATGGCAGGCTTTTGAGTGTCCTTGCAAAGAAAGGTGGCTATATTGGTCGCTGATTTGTTTTTGTATTGTTTTTGAATGTCAGAAATGTATATTTGTGAATGTGGAGATGTTATATTGGTTTCACTGGTAAAAATAAATAATTGAAATGGGTATATATTTGTTTTTTGTTAAGTTGCCTAATAATTATGCACAGTAATAGTCACCTGCACACACAGATTTCGCCCTAAAATAGCTACAGCTAAAAACAAACTAAAAACTACTTCCAAAAACATTCAGCTTTGATATTAATGAGTTGTTTGGGTTCATCGAGAACATGGTTGTTGTTCAATAATAAAATTATTCCTCAAAAATACAACTTGCCTAATAATTCTGCACTCCCTGTATAGTAACAATAATTGTTCCAAGCACTGAACCCTGTGGTACTCCACAAGTAACCCTGGAGTATGAAGAAGATTTATCATGTACATTTACAAAATGAAACCTATCAGACAGGATTTAAACCAGCCTAGTGCTGTTCCTTTGATCCCTACAACATGTTCAAGTCTTTCTACAAGAACATTGTGATCTACTGTGTCAAAAGCAGCACTGAGATCTAACAAGACTAGAACAGACACAAGATTCTGACTTGACTGGAGCGTAAATGGAGTAAAGACGGGCTTATGGTCTCCTTTGAAGCCATGAGAGAAGCGTGGTTGCAGTATCAAAAAGCTGTTAGAGGCGCTAGAAATCGTTTCTTTGCTGGGATTGTTTCTGCTAATTCTAATAATCAAGCTGTTTTGTATAAAACCATGAATGCTATGCTCTCACCTGTTAAAACACTATTTTCCTCTGTTTCTGCTGGCTTGTGCAACCAAATCCTTCAGTTTTTTTTAGATAAGGTTGATAAAATCAGAGCTCAGATTCCTCCTACTTCCAATGTTCCTGTTACTGTCATTCCCACTCATGGCTTATTTAATAGTTTTCAACCCATTTCTCTGTCTTGTCTGGAAAAAGCTATTGCTACCATGAAGCTATCGGGCTCTCCAGATGATGTCGTTCCACCTCGTCTCCTGAAAGAGGTATTTCCGTTGATTGGGCAATATGTGCTGGATATTATTAATGGTAGCTTGACCTCGGCTGTGGTTCCTCGTGACTTTAAACACGCTGTTGTGCAGCCAATCCTGAAAAAACCTGGTCTGGATCCTGCCAAATTCTCTAATCTCCGTCCAATCTCTAAGTTACCATTTTTATCTAAAGTACTTGAGAAAGTAGTGTACGAACAGTTACTTATACATCTTAATGACCATCAGGTAATGGACATGTTTCAGTCTGGGTTCAGAAAACAGCACGGCACTGAAACTGCTCTTGTTCGGGTGTTTAATGACATCTTTCTGGAATTAGATTCGGGGTTCCATGTGGTTATGGTGCTTCTGGATATATCTGCAGCCTTCGATATGGTTGATCACAACATCTTGATCCCTACACTACGGACTTGGGCTGGCATCTCAGGTTAGGCCCTGGACTGGTTTAGGTCTTACTTCCATGACAGGTCCCTTAGGGTCATGCTGGATGATTATTCATCCGAAACACTCTCCCTTCCCTGGGGGGTTCCTCAAGGTTCCATCCTCGGCCCGTTACTGTTCTGTATTTATATTCTGCCCTTGGGAGCTGTTCTCAAACAGCATGCAGTGTCTTACCATCTATATGCAGATGATTGTCAAATTTATTTTTCACTGAAACCCAAAGACTCCACTAAACCTCTGTTCGAGTGTCTTCATGAAGTCAAGCAATGGTTGGCTGACAACTTCCTACATCTGAACGACTCCAAAACAGAGGTAATCATTTTTAGTCCAACTAGTGTTAGAGCAGCCCAGCAACCAGACCTCAACTATCTGTCGCCTAATGTCACTTCTGTTGTTTCCAACCTTGGAATAAGAATAGATTCTGCTCTGAAGATGGATGCTCAGGTCAATAGCACGGTCAGGTTCTGCTTTTACCATCTTAGACGTATTTCAAAATTAAAGTCCATCCTGAGTGTCCGTCTTCTACAATCTGTGATTCATGCATTCATCACTTCTCGGTTGGATTATTCAAACTCCTGTTTGTACGGTATCAGTGAGGCGGCTTTGTCTAGGCTTCAGCTTGTTCAGAATTCTGCAGCAAGGTTCCTGACTGGAGCTGAAAGAAGACACCACATCTCACCTATTCTTAAAACGCTTCACTGGTTGCCGGTTAAATTCAGGATCAATTATAAAATTTTACTTCTCACGTTCAAATCCTTGAACGGTCAAGCGCCTCCCTATCTGAGTGATCTCCTTCATTACTACCACCCTCCTCGTGCTCTTAGGTCTGAAGATCAACTCCTCTTAATTGTCCCTAAGGCACGTTTGAAGACTCGTGGGGAAAGAGCTTTTTCAGTCTGTGCCCCAACGTTATGGAACTCATTACCACTGCAGGTTAGGCAAGCTTCCTCTATCACCGTCTTTAAATCTCGTCTGAAGACCCTCTACTTCACTTACGCATTCGATACCTAATTCCATAACTCCTTAGCTCATCCATTGTCCCACCTAGTCAATTCAATTTTAATTTTGTGTTTTTATATTCTGGTTTTATTTGCTTTTCCTGTTAATAGTCTGTTTTTTATATTTCTTTTGCTCCTTTTTACATTTTCCATCTACCTGACTATTTTAACTTGTGTATTCTTGCTTGTTTCTTGTGCAGCGCTTTGTATGGTTGTAATGCTGTGTTGAAAGCGCTCTATAAATAAAGTGGTATGGTATGGTATGGTATGGTATGGTATGGTATGGTATTCTTATCTGAGGCCATGAGAATATCATTTGTAACTCTCACTAATGCAGTTTCAGTGCTGTGATACTCTCTAAAACCAGACTGAAATTCCTCAAACAGATCATTAGTGTTTAAATGCTCACATACTTGGATGGCCACTATTTTCTCCAGGACTTTGGATAAAAATGGAGGGTTAGATATTGGTCTATAATTCATTGGGTCATCTGGATCCAGAGAAGGCTTCTTAAGTGAAGGTTTGATTACAGCAACCTTAAAATCCTGTGGTACATATCCATTCACTAAGGATAGATTGATTATATCTGCATAACTTAAGGTTTTTAATGAGTCCTTTAACGTTTATTTTTCTATTTAAGAGGTTAATTTCAGAAGTAAAACTCTGAATGTGTGTGTGTGTGTGTGTGTGTGTGTGTGTGTGTGTGTGTGTGTTTGTGCGTGCGTGCGTGTGTGTGTGTGTGTGTGTGTGTGTGTGTGTTCGTATTAGGGTGTAAGCAACAAATTCTTACCTCCCTCCCCGGTCTGTAAACAGCCTCTGCCAGGATGAAGCTGTTACTGCAACAGACATGCTGGTCTCTAAGAATAAAGTATCAGATCTAATAGTATTATTGACCTGTGTCATTAATAGATTTGGAGTCTCAAATGCTCAGTAAAGTCTGAGTCTCTAGACAGCTTAACAGAATGTTTCCAAAGAAGGTAAAACTAGTTATCTGTCATTAACTGTCAATCAGAATCAGAAGGTTTTATTGCCATCTGTGCAAGAGATCACAACATTAGGAAATTGCTAATGTACTTGTACTTGGTGCAAAAAAGAAAGATACAAATAAGAGATAAGCAAATGTAGGAAGTAAGAATATACTTATGATAAAATAATAATATAAAGTGGCAATAATTAGAGAAACGGCTACTATACACACAGTATAGGTACTAATCAGAGTGGATCAGTTCAGGTAAAAATACAACACGGACTCATGTGACTGGAGTGGGCAGTCCTAGGATTGTCGTTCATGAGTCCAACAGCAGAGGGGAATAAACTGTTCTTGTGGTGAGAGGTTCTGGTCCGAATGGATCAGAGCCTCCTGCCAGATGGGAGTGAATCAAAAAGACTGTCCAGGGTGACACGTGTCAGCTGTGATCTAACATGTCCTGGAAGTGTACAGGTCCTGTATGGGATGATATATGGAATCGGTCTTCATTCTGGCCTGCACAGAGCTTGTGCCTTCTTCACAAACTGTTTTGCACCTCCCTGATTTATCACATCTGGTACTGGTTAGCTGTCAGCTGAGGTAGTTGAACTGTAACTCAGCCTCCTGCTGCTCATTGGAAACACATGGCACTGCTGCTTGGAGGCTGAATGTGGATGCTCATGGTGAGTGAATGTGTGTATTTTGGGTTAGAAACCATGGCAATTGGTTTCCCAGTTGAAGGCGTATAAGCCTGCACTTTCAGTGCCGGTTCCAGGAACAGCTCCTGTGGGGGCGAACTGGGCTGAGCTTTTGGAAAGATGTGTTTGAGATTAGAACATTGGAAAGCCAGGCTGAGCCTACACAGGCTGAGACGCCTTTTCAGATGCAGAAATCTCATAAATGTTAGCTATAGCTTCTAATATTCTAATTCTAATAGTATTATGTTCTAATTATCACCTTTTACATAGACTATAGGTTACACCCATGGTTAAGCTTTACAGCTGCTTAGTCTGAGTGTGATCGATCTGGTCAGAAGCCCAGGACCAGACTAGGACTGTTGTGTTTATTTTTTCTCTAAACTTAATCTGTTCTAGATGATAGTGTAGTAGGACCATTAAAATAAACAAAGCTGGAAGGAAGGTGAACAATTCCCTCCACTATCTGCTTCCTCTTCAGCACATCCTGAGCTCCTTCAAAGGAATCTCCTACCATCTTTATGCAGATGACATCCAACTGTACATCTCCTTTAAGCCCCATGAGATGTCTAAGCTGCAGCAGTTACACACCTGCTTAGACTCTATCAAAACCTGGATGGCTGGGAGCTTTCTTCAGCTGAATGAAGATAAGACTGAGATCCTCATCTGTGCCCCAGACAAGCTGGTTCCCAAAGTCAGAGACTCTCTTGGTCAGCTTGCTTCTCACACCAAACCTTCTGTCAGGAATCTTGGTGTGACCTTTGACCCAGCTCTCTCCCTGGATTCTCATGTCAGTTCTCTTGTTCGCTCTTCCTTCTTCCATCTCAGGAACATTGCTAAGCTGAGTCCCATTCTGTCCCGCTCTGAACTTGACAGTTCTCCACACCTTCATCTCCTCACGCTTAGACTACTGTAACTCTCTTTTCACGTGTCTGAGCAGAACCTCCCTGAACCGTCTACGGGTGTTTCAGAATGCCTGTGCTCGGCTTCTGACCAAGTCCTCCAAACACACCCACATCACCCCGCTTCTCCTCCAGCTTCACTGGCTGCCAGTCAGCTTCAGGGTTCATTTCAAGATCCTGGTTCTGGTCTATAGGGCCTTACATGGACAAGCACCACCATACATTGGTGATCTTCTTAGTCCCTACACCCCCAGCAGGTCCCTGAGGTCCAGTGATCAAAGCCTACTGGTTGTGCAGCACCAGGCTAAAGACCAAAGGTGACAGACCATTTGCTGCTGTGGCCCCCAGACTCTGGAACTCTCTCCCCCTGAGCCTGAGATCAGTGGACTCTGGTCTCCTTTAAAAAGCAGCTGAAAACTCACTTGTTCAAGCTGGCTTTTGCATGACCTTCTTCAGGGTATCTGCGGGGTCTTAAAAAGTCTTAAAAGTCTTGAATTTGATTAAAGGAAAATTAAGACCCTTAAAAGTCTTAAAAAGTCTTAAATCGATTTAGTAAAGTCTTAAGTTTGGTTCGTATTGACGTGAATTTAAAATATGTTTGTCTCATACTTGCAAACTTGACGCTTTTCAGCAAAAATGGCTTTTTATGAAATCAAATGCATTCACGTGAATCAAAGAGTTTTTGTTTTAGGGAACGTGAGTCTTTGGTCGGGTTTCAGTCGCTCTTTATAAGAATCAGTTTCAGAAAAATGAGGAGTGTTCATCCTCTTCACAAACCATCTTTGTCACGAGTTGCCATTTGACCAATCACAGTCACGGAGACAGCTAGGGAAAATCACTCTGCGGGTGCCGGTATTACGGCGCCACTACTACTGCTGCTTCAACATCCGGCAGTGGTTAGAGCTTAAAGTTCATAAAATTATCAAAATCCCCTCCAGATATGTCAGTTTTCTGTCCAGAACTTTAGCAGGTTTGTCTCCTCTTAGTTTCAGCCTTAACTGAAGGCTAAACCCTTTAGGCACATCTTCCATACATGTTATATAAGAGATTTGAAATCAAGAAGAAGAAAAACTTGCAAAACAGTATGGATCTGTTCTCAATGAGATGTTATTAGTGGAAAATAAACATAAATAGATCTAAAGATGTTTCTGGTACTTTTACCATCATTCTGTTGTGGAAAGTCAGCACAAATATTCAGTGAAAACGTTAAAAAGCTGCTTAAGCCTTCATTGTTTTATAGTGGGCCTGTCTATATTTATAAAATCAGTTGATTGTTTAAAGTAACTGTAACTAAAGTTACTCAGAGCCACAGTAGAAGGTCCAGCCTGAGTTAAGCTGTGGTAGCTGGAGAGGAACTGAGAAACTGCGTTAAACCTTTTTCTGTTTGCTTGTTCAAGTTTATTTCAAATAGAATATATAAGACATCAATTATTTAATAATTGTATGTTTATTTAACAGTCATGTTAGAGATAAAAGGCAGAATAGATTAAAAAAAAACATTTTAAATTTATCTGGTTACATTGAAGCTTCACGTCCCACGGTGAGCAGTCTCTGTCCCACGTGTGGTGAGTTGGGATCTGGTCATCCTACTAATGAATGATTACAGTCATATGGAATATTTTCAGATGTTTTTATGTTTGGTGTTTTGTGAATTAGTTTCATTATAATAGTTAATTATTACTGTATATGATGATCCCTAATCATTATCTGATTAGTTATTTCAGTTTATTATATTTCGTTCTCTTGAACAGTAGGACTGATAGAAAATTGCTTGTATTTTGCAAAAACATCACCTATTTTTTTTTAATTTTCAATAAAATAAAAGTATATAAATGTCAGAGGTCACTACAAAACCCACTGTAGAATAGATGCACATCTGCAGCACGTAGGGATGGGTACCGAATTAGATACTTTTTAAGGTACCGACCGAATTCCACAGTACCGACCGAGCACCGATTCACTTCATTTGAAACGTTTCGGTACCCGTCCTTCACAACGAGAACTTGTCTAGACCGCTGCGCATGCGCAAGAGCGTTATGTCATCGGTCACTGCGAGCGAGTTGTAAACAGAGCAGCATTGTAGAAAGAACGAAAGCTAAAGCTTGGGTCCACTTCGCTAAATGTGATGGGTAACTGGGTGATGATGAAACCAGCGACAATGATCTAAGTGAGACATCCTCATCTTAATATGCTCCGGTAGGTAAATAAAATGTTTAAGATAATGTTAGCTTGATTTGTTAGCTTCCGTTTCACTAATGGTGCGTTCGCTTTCTCCTCGGAACTCCGAAATTCCGACTAGAAGAACATGAACGCGCTCTAAAGTTTGGCTTCGCTTTACTAAATGTGACGGGTGATTGGGTGAAGATCATCATTTAAATCTGCTCCAGCAGTTAAATAAACTGTTTAAGGTAACGTTAGCTTGATATGTTAGCTTCCATTGCCACCATTGTTATCATCTAATGGTGCATTCGCTTTCTCCTCGGAAATTCTAACTTCCCAGTAGGAAAAATCAATTGAAAAAGGATGGTAAAAGGAATGAAGAGACACAGTAAATTTAGTTCACAGTAAAGATGTTTGCTTCAGTTTAATTATCAGCTTATAAAACTACAAGGACGATGTTAAAATACAAACAGTTGTATGTTATTTATCATGATATTTATCAAATATGGTTATATATTGAGAAAAATATATATTTAATTATAAAAGAGAATTAAAAATATTAAACACTCAAAAGTATCTAAAATTGGTACCGTTAAGTACCTGTATCGATTCCTAGGTACCGGGAATTAGTGCCGGATCAATTCAAATGTCAAAGGTACCCATCCCTAGCAGCACGTGAGGACCTTGTTTGGGGGGAGTTATTTTAGTTTTCACTTTTTTCACAGTCTCGGAGGTCGTGGCTATGAAAAATAGATGCATGTAAACTAAAAATATATATATATTGTTCTTCTATGCACGCGGTTAGCATTTTTGTGCCACGTGGCTTTACGTATTATTGCTACAGCCTCGCAGTCCGGCCGGATGTGACATAACCCAACATGAAGTGGAAAACGAAGCAATGCAATATTTAAAAACAATATATGAGTGTTTAACAGTTGATTAATTCTTTGCGATAGTCTTAATTTTATTTTTACAAGGTCTTAAAAAGTCTTGAAAAAGTCTTAAATTTTATATTGAGATTCTTGCATATACCCTCTTCACCACTCTCTCTTTATTCTGCTCTCCCCACCTATTCCACCTTTCTCAAGATCCATTGATTTCCATCTTTCCTACTCACTCTCTCTTTCTTTACATTTTTAATCACATTTGTCTATTTTTTGCTCATTTTAAATATATTTTTAACCATTTTCTAAATAATTTTTCATATTTTTACATTTTTTTGTTTTTGTGAAGCGCCTCGTGATTTTTATCTTGAGAGGCACCATAGAAATTATATTTTCTTCTTCTTCTTCTTCTTTGGACCAGTTGTGATGCAGAACAACAATATTCGTGAGAACGGGTTTGCTCAATTCATTCTTTCAATTTCAATGGCTGCATTTATCATCACCTTTAATTGTTAAAAAGTCTTTTGCTGCCTTTTGTAACATTATAAAACACAAGAAGGCATAAAGTCTTAGCAAGGAACTAAAGCATCATAACCATAGTAACCAGAGGATGTTTTCTTCCAAGAACGGGGTCAGAGGAATCAGAGCATACATCTGATTCTATGTAGATTAAAAATAATTCATGTATGTAAACTTGGTTTGAAATGAAAAAATAAAAAATTGTGTGTGTGTGTTTCTGCAATGCTGTGCCTTCGCCATAGGCCAAAGAAGACAGCCCTCCAAATAGGCCACTGCTTATGAGACTTCCAGTGGTCTGATGGGAAAAAGAGGGGGATGAAGAAGAGATGTAAGATGGTGTCATTGTATGAGGGAGAAGTGAAAATGGAAGTAATGGAAAAAAGAGAGACCATAAAGACTGGCAGATGAAAAAATAAGGAGTAAACTAAAGGTTTACATTTGTCACCAATGTCTGTTTTTTATTTATAGGGAGCCTAAATCTCCTCCCCTTACAATCGGCTAGGTCCTCTGACCAAAAACAAAAATCTACGTAAGTGGAACGGGGTTTTCTTTGCCTTATGCCCTGAATCACACATATGGTAAATGCCCTGTATTTGATATTTAGTCTGAGATCCATCTGCAGGGTTCAGGACGGGGTGGGGCAGGAGTCAGCAGGACCGGGTCTGCAATTTCAGGAGATTGTTTCTATCGTAGTTTGGGCTCTTTTGTCGGCAGGCAGGGTTAAACAAACAGTCGTGTGATTTTATAAATATGTTGTGCAACTCTACTGTTGTGCTGCAATAAATGGTCTGCACAAAAAAATGCTTACCAACAAGCTCCACAAGTGACTCCAGAGTGTGGTTGCTGAGTCCAGGCCTGCCTCAGATTGCCGATCTTTGGCTATAAATAGCATCCCGTAGGGATGCACGTTTTCCAAGATTTCTTTAACCGGTCCCGGAATGGTTAATAGCCGATTTCCCGGAAACCAAGTCCTTTCAGACGCACACAAACATTTGCCCCGCTCTATAAATATTAACGCTTTTTGCGCCTACTCTTTTACTATCATTGTGACGCACAACTTAAGTCCCACACTCGTTACATTTATGAACAAAAGCAAAGAGAGAGTGGGATGACAGCGGAAATGTTCGTCAGACACAGAACTTGTTGCACAGCGGACCGTCTGGCATCAAATACACTGCGATGTTTGAGATTGTGTGCTTCTGAAGGCCACATTTTTTTAAAAACACTTTAGTTTCCTTACATTGAACTACTAATTACACTGGCATTTCTTTATTTTACTAGACAAATTAGAAGTCAGACGCAAGCAGGAGCGTCACGGCCGACTGACTGGTTGCTGGTCTCGGTTCATGTTCTGCCAGGCTCAGCGCTTTGTTGCGAGGCTTATTGTGTTCCAAGAATGAATTAACTGAGAATAAACCACTCTCACGCTGTTTGCTAACCACTTCATGTTTGAGCACATTTGTTTGATCATGAGACAAGCTCATTTCTTCTTCTGCGGTTGCCCAGTAAACATTTTGATAACCGCGCTCTTGCACCCTCTAGTAGCACAAAATATATTACACCCCAGCACAGCAGAAGGACTAGAAGCAGTTAACGGGCAAAACTATTTACCCGGTTACATCCCTAGCATCCAGTGCGTTGTAGCACCTCTGTGTATTTCTCTCATTTCCACTCTGGGTGATTCTGTCCTTAACTTACATATATTGGGCTTTCATTTCTTTAGCTTGGCCCGACCACTCGAATCCTTAGCTGAGAAACTTCTTTAAAAACCATTCTTTATAATCCATCTAGCTCCTCCTGAGTGTGGACTCTCACGTTGATAGTGAGGAATGTATGGAGCTCTGAAGCTGACCAAAACTTGCTGGCATTTTCTCACATCTGTGTACAACTAATGTAAATACAAACAACATAACTCCAAGGTTTGTTTTCCTTGGTGCCTGTGGTGACATATTTCTGTCCCCAATCAGTAGACTTGTGTTGTTGCCCCGCCATAACCATATCACTCCACAGAAGAGGGCCAAAAAAGTCCTGTGACTGGCACGGTCCGGGTTGGTTGTATGGACCAGTTTTTCAGACTAGGGGTGTAACGGTACGCTTAAACCGTATTCGGTTCGGTTCAGTGTTTCTCCTGAAAACCTTTTGTTTTTGACTTGAAATATGATTAAATTATGATGAAATATTTACATTTTTGACACGTTTGATTTAAACACATCAGTTAGTATTTTATTATTTATTTTTTTCTGCCCGCTTCAACTATTTTGCTGTTGGTTTAAAAAACCAGGAATGTGACTCAAAATTACAAATCTTGTAAAGATTTTTATATATGTTTTCAAATAAACAGTCATTTATTTTATTTAGCTGCCCATAAACCATCATTTAAGGAAGCAAATGGATAAGAAACATGTTAATAGTACAAATTTATTTAAAAAAAACTCATTATTCATTTGCACCTTACCATAACAGGTCACACAATTCTCTGCTGGCATGCTCTTTTCCACACACCTGTTAAATCACTACCCACCAAAAAACAATTCACCAGCCGCCACTGCTGTTAATGCTCGTGTTTCTATTTTTGCAGCTAACCTTAAAAACTCACCTCACACCGCCCAGAGTTTCTTCTTTAAATTTGTAATAAATATCAAGCTTCCTCCGCGCTGTATTTTTCATTGTAGGATGAAAACTTTACATCAATTGTCCCAGGGGAAAGTTCAGCAGACGTGTTTGTTTACATTTTTGCCGCTGCGTGCGTGCACAGTGTGAGAGAAGGGAGGAAGGGGCGATACGACGCTCTGTTCAGGGTCTCTACAGGCTCCACAATAGCAGCGACAGTCAGCTGGTTTGATCCACTCTGAAAGGCATTAATCAGAATTTGCAGGTCAAATTTGTTTGATTGGGTGTGTCGTCAGGCCCATCATGTATCACTCAATACAGCATCCGTGCGGAAACTCGCCTAGGACCTTTTACCTGCTGCACTTAAATCACACAAATAAAAATTCATTATTTAATGGAAAAAAATAAACCAAAACCGTATGCAAGTGCACCGAACCCGACAGGCCAATTCGAAATGGTTCAACTGGTTTATTTTCCTCCTCACTGTGTCTGTTTTGATGACATAAATTTGGTGAGACAACCAGTTTGAGTCCACTTCGTATTTTCACACAAAACCTAAAGGAAATTTAGCCACCTGTTATAAAAAACTGCTTTATTGGGATCAAAATGTGTCTTTAAAAATCACGGACATTATAAGTTAATTCTACAACACGCTTCAAACGGGATCAGAAAATAAATGTATCCACTCATAGACTCCCATTCATTTTTGTTGGCTGTTGGTGACCCGTGGACCAGAAGTAGATGGGTGTGGCTTACCCCAAAATTCCACTATCTCCGCTCCGCCCCCACTTTCCGCTGCCGCTCGCTTCCGAACTCAAATTATACTATACCGGCTCTACAACGGCTCCGCTCCGGTGCGGAGACCTGAGGTGGGCAAACAAGCATGCGCAGGATTTTTGAGATCTTGCGATACAGTCCGAGCAATAAATGCGGAAGTTAGATCCAAACACCCGTTGTGTGGGAGAAGCTTCGAAAAGAACTGTTTAATCTGCCCATCATTTGTGTTGAGAGATCAGCAGTGTTTGGATTAACAAAGTGTGACTACTTTGATAGTAGAAACTGTATTTATGGCTTATTTTTGTGCATTTAAAGTTCAACCGCCATTGATAGTTGTTAAAAGTTGTTAAACCTGTGCATATGAAACAAAAAATGCTTTTTGTTTATCGATTTATTGTGAAATAACGGAAGTTGTGCTTGCTCCCTTTCTTGTTGGGCGGTTGTGATTCCTGTCCATTGACTGCGGAGGTGCTCCGGCGTCCGGCAAAAATAGAATCGATCCTATTTTTGCCGGATGGCGGAACGGCGGGCGGCGCACTGCGCCGCACGGCCGCAATAGTGGAACAGCTCTGATTTACTACAACGGGACCGTTTGTGCTGCAGAGTTCGTGCCGGAGCGGAGATAGTGGAATTTTGGGGTTAGGCTCCCATACGTATGTGATGTTGGTTGCCTTTGAGTTGCTGAGCAGTTGAATGACAGTGACTCCGGAAGAAAAAATCACTGTTGCCATTTGTATGAATCAGAGGTTTGTTTGTTATCTTATAACCATAATTAAATGTTTTCTGTAGAGTTCACAACATTTGAATTTGGGCTCTGACTGTGAATGTAGGTCATTAGGTCACCAGAACGTCTGTGTGAATGCAGTTGTATCTGTGTTATTTGTTATACACACACACACACATACACACACACACACACACACACAGAGTGTGAGAGAGAGAGAGAGAGAGAGAGAGAGAGAGAGAGAGAGAGAGAGAGAGAGAGAGAGAACACACTTAAGTGTCAGTGTGTTTCTTGTCAACTACAGGCATGAGTGAGTTTGCTCTGACCTACATTGTGTTTCAGCAGAGACACATGGACATTGGGTGGTCTCTTTATGCTTGTGAGGACTGGAATTGGTGAAATCCATTCTATAACTCCAATACATGACCCCCCCCCCCCCCCCCCCCCCATGTAAATAAATAAAAGTGCTGGTAAATTGCATCGTCTATCACCGACTATTCTGACATTGAGCAGTTAACTAACTAGATAAGACATTTACACCATACGCAATGCATTTACCATGTGTTAACTTTAGTCTCTCCTGTCCACAGTCAACAGACAAGCAGCAAGCACTGGAGGAGACAAAGAGCTACACCACCCAGTCTCTGGCTAGTGTTGCCTACCTCATCAACACACTGGCCAACAATGTGCTACAGATGCTTGACATCCAGGCTTCGCAGCTCCGCCGCATGGAGAGCTCTGTCAACCACATCTCACAGGTCTGGTGACCTTCAATGTTCTTATTTTATTTGAGAATGTGGATAAGTTCAGAACACCTGAGGTTTATAAATGTCACTTAACCCACTTTATTAATAATTTTCAAACCTGGTGCAATATATTGTGACATTTATGAAATTTGACGTAAAAGATTAAATCAGCTTGTGTGTAAATTTAAGGGTGCACATTGTGCATACAACTCTGCATTGCTTCACTGAAGTACTCTTAAATGAAAGCTTAAGCTATGTAATCATGCAAGCTCATGTATGTCCACTGTTTTATTACAGACTGCACTAGCTCAGGATTCATTTTAGGTAGGAATAAGGCTGGGCAATAAATTGAAAATTTATCGTTATCAAAATTTTTCACTCTTAACCAATATCGCTCTTCCCATGTCAATAAATTTGCTAATAAAATAAATGAAATTATGTGTGTAGGTTATTCTTTCTTTATTCTTTCTTTATTCTTTATTCACAGACCATTTTCATAACATTCCTGTACACAATATACACAATATCATTCTGCTACATAAATTAGATCTGTGAAAGGGACTCCAAGAAGCTGAAACAGCTTATTTAAGGATCCCATGATGATTAGATTAAAATAATGCATTCTCATAAACCTGACATTTATCAGAAAATCATCAGAAAAAAAGAAAACAATTAGTCAAATCAAACCATACATGCCACAAAAATAATTAAAAAAAAATTGAGTCAATTAATATTCAATTAAAATTTTCACTCATGTGATGTCAGCAAGATATTGCCACTATGTGTTCATACCATATGTATTTAACATTTCCATCTTCAAGAGAGTTTTAAATTTACTAATTGTTTTAAAAGTATCATCACTATTAGAGAACATTTCTATTTCCTTTGCACATTGGGGTGATGTTGCTGAAAATAATATTTTTTTTAAAGACAAATGAGAAGCTACAGTATTTCCATACATCATATCCAGCAAGATGCAAACACGTCTCTTAAGTACAAACTTTGTGCTGCATTTATTGTTGCTGTAGCTTCCTGAAATGTCATAAATATGAGGCATCTCCAGTGATCCAGTAAGAGCTGCACGATGCTGACCACCTACACCACTTACACTGCAGCTGTGTTGTGTACCAATCCAAGACAAACTCTGTGCTCAGAGAGAAGCATGCCACTCTGTGTAGTGCTAAGAGAGTGTTTCTGTAACAAATGAATAGTTATTCACTGATGACTGAAATCTTCAAGTTGTTTACAGACTAACTGTGTTCTTAGAGGAAAAAGTTCTAGTTGTAGGTGATACAGAGGCTCCTTTCTCCCCCTCAGACCTCTAAATAATCAGTGTAATCAGGATACTCTGCATGCGGCAGTAATGAGATGTTTCTTTCTGTTACGTTAGCCCAGCCTGTGATGCACATCATAATTACTGCTTTCTGCTCAGTGAGACACATTCACATCTGTTATGTAGGCGAACGTGTCTCACAGCGAGGCTTCTCCACATGAGAAATCGCACAACAAGGATTTTATATAATGTATTTTGGATTTCACATTGCATTAATCAGCCAAGACAATATTCATGCAACATCAAACAGAAATGACCAAACACAACTGTAGCACTAACAAGCTGATCTGCTTTTGGAGCAAAACAAGTTTCTTAAGTTCAGCTGTGTTCTCAAAGACAGTGGATTTTTAAATGTGAAAATAACTTTAAAAGCTGGATTTTTCATAAACATTAAATGAGTTTATAAATATCTCAAAATTGTATGTTGATTGGTTAAATATGAACTCATTCACTGCCAGCCACTATGAACAAAAAGCCACTGACTGCCAGCGTTTTTGAGCATTTTTACTGTTTTTTAAGAGTCACAGAATATTGTGCTCTATGACCATGTAAACACCAAAACTACCAAAAGAGTAGACTCATTTCTTACATTAGGAAGAATCAGTGTGTTACTAGCCAAGACAATAGATGTCGGGTGGTAGACCAGAATAGCCTCCAGTTTTTCACAATCCATTGTCGAAGTGTGAGCTGCAGAAGCTTTTCTGGTTTGCTCCTTGCTTGAGACATAGCGGCATCCCACAATGATGTCCTAATTCATGGATTGTCTGCTACATGATGGTAAATGGAAAATGGCCTGTATTTGGTATAGCACCTTCTAGAGTCCTGGAACCCCTTGAAGTGCTTTACAACACAATCAGTCATTTCCCATTCACTCACTCATTCACACGCTGGTGGGGATGAGCTTCAAAGTAGCCACAGCTGCCCTGGGGGTCACTGACAGAAGCGAAGCTACCAAGCAGTGGCACCACCGGTCCCTCCGACCACCACCAGCAGGCAAGGGGGGTTAAGTGTCTTGCACAACGACATCGATAAACTGAGCATGGCTCAAACCTGCAACCTTCCGATTACGGGGCGAGCACTTAACTCATGTGACACACATGGGTGAAAATCAAGTTTAGAGGTGTGATGTTTAATCTAGGGGTGCTCCGATTGATCGGCCACAGATAATTATCAGCCGATTTTCCTGCAAAAGTGTGTGATCTGTGATCGCCGATCACCGCCTTTCATTTCCGATCTGGCACTGGTGCTTACTCTTCCCGGCCGGTAGGTCACCCTTCCGCTTCTCCCCGCTTAGTGCGCATGCGCGTGGCGGCAATCCCGCAAAGACAAACATGTCTGCCGTGTGGAACTTCTTTACGGTGTGCGAGAGTGATATTAAGTTTGCGTCTTGCAACACTTGCAACGAAAACATACCCCGCGGAGGAAGCACTTCAAAAAAATTAAACACAATGAATTTGACCCGACATTTAAAGACTAAAGACTTGGCGGAGCATGGTGAGTTTTTGAGCCTCACCGCAGGCAATGAAAAGAAGCCTGCTAATGCTAATGCAGCCACAGTCAGACGGCAGCTAACGCAGCCGTCGCTTGGAAACACTCGCCCATATGAGCGTGACAGTCAAAAGGCTAAGCTAATTACCCGTAAAATCATCGAGTTTATTGGACTAGACCACCAGCCTTTTTCAGTTGTGGAAGACGCCGGATTCCGCCGACTACTAGCCCACTTGGAACCTCGCTACATGCTACCGGGACGTAAATATTTCGCCGACGTAGCCCTTCCAGAGCTCCACCAGACAGTGTATTCTTTCATCGAGGGACTCCTTAAAGAAAGCGTCTCATCCTCTGTGAGTTTCACAAGTGATATTTGGAGCTCAGATGTCAGTCCTGTGTCAATGCTGAGCTTAAAGCTCACTGGATGTATCTGAATGTATCCTTGGTTATTTAATTTGATTTAGGCGGTGATGTGAGATACTGACTTTTTTTGTAGCCCAAAGAGAGCCTTAATGTTTTCAATTTCTTATAAATTGTTACTGATATTACATAATTTGAAGTGAAGTAAAACCATGTTTTTTTCTGAATTAATATGTAACACATGCATTAGAACTCACCATAGCTAAATGAACAATTTACAGCCAGTCTATGTAATTGGTATCGGTAATCGGTTGATCGGCCATGATCGGCCTCTTGGCTGATCGGTATCGGTGATCGGCAGATTAAAACCTGATCGGAGCATCCCTAGTTTAATCTCAAGGTGCGCAAGCTTGTTCCCAAGCCTGCCCCATTAAAAACCACAATTGACGACTTTAGTTGTCAATGACAGTAAGTGGTTGGATTTTTAGTGGTTGGGGCGACAGATCATTTGCTGCTGTGGTCCCCAGACTCTGGAACTCTCTCCCCCTGAGCCTGAGATCAGTGGACTCAGTGGTCTCCTTTAAAAAGCAGCTGAAGACTCACTTGTTCAAGCTGGTTTTTGTATGACCTTCTTCACCACTCTCTCTTTATTCTGCTCTCCCCACCTATTCCACCTTCCTCAGGATCCACTGATTTCCCTCTTTCCTATTCACTCTCTCTTTCTTAACATTTTTTCTTTTAAATCCCAATTGCCTATTTTTGCTCATTTTAATATATTTTTAAACATTTTCTAAATGCTTTTTTATATTTTTACAATTTTTGTTTTTGTGAAGCGCCTCGTGATTTTTATCTTGAGAGGCGCTATAGAAATTATACTTTCTTCTTTCTTCTTCTTTAAATGATGACTTTACTCGTCAATGGCAGTGAATGGATTAATGTTGGTGTGCTATGGGTAATTCTGCACTACCTTTGGATTTCTGATCAAACATTTTACAACCTCTAATCTTGGAGCACATGAAAACAACCACATCCTTCCAACATTTCAGGATATGCTTTGTCTGTAAAGACTTATAAAAAAAATATGATAAAATATTGGGCACAGTTCTTTGGCACATAATTTAGGTAGTGGCCCACATATGTTATCAGACCCCTTGTTGATGAAAAAGCCTTTACAATATGTGTTTAATCTCACACTGTAGACTTGTTGGACAAACCCTCATGAACCCTCCAGGACCCAGCTAACAGTGAAGAGCTGGCTCAGTGTTCCTCAGCCTGAACGAGAACATTGTCTCTCCTGAATCCGAGGTTTGAATATCCTCCTCTTCAGATCCCCTTAATAAACCTTACCAGAGAGGCTTAAGAGTGTGGATGCCCCTGTAGTTGGACCACACCCTGTAGTACCCCTTTTTACATTAAGGGATAACACCCAGGTGTGCCTGTCCAGTTGAACTGCCCCTGATGTTCAAGCAATATTGTAGAGCCGTGTCAGCCAACACAGCTTACAACATCCAGAGCCTTAAGGAACTTTGTGCAAATCTCATCCACCCCTGGGGCCCTACCTCAGAAGAGCTTTTGTGACCACCTTGGTAAACTCAGCACCAGAGATTGGAGAGCCCTACCCAAAGTCCCCAGATTTGACCTCCTCAGATTGAGGAAGTCTTTGAAATACTTACGACCCACAACGTCCAGAGTTGAGTTTGGCAGCACACCGTCCCCACCATAAAAGTGCTGGTAGTGCATTGCATTCCCTTCCTGAGATGCCGGGTGGTAGACCAGAATAGCCTCAAACCTTTACAAAAGTCCTTCTACATGGCCCTCCATACTCCTCCCACACTAAAGTTTTTGCTTCAGGGACACCTGAGCCACATTACGCTTGGACTGCAGGTACCTATCTACTGCTTCTGGAGTCCCATAGGCCAAAAAGACCTGATAGGACTCCTTCTTCAGCTTGACAGCTTCCTTCACTGCTGCTATTTACCAGCTGTTTCGAAGAGTGCCACCATGGCAGGTACCAACCACCCTGTAGCTATAGCTACAGTCAGCTGCCATGACAATGGAAACATGGAACATGGCCCAATGGTGCTCAACGTCCCCCATCTCCCCAGGGAGTTGTTTGAACTTCTGCCAGAGGTAAGATCCTTCTTACAGGAGATTCTGCCAAACGCTTCCAACAGACCATCACAATACGTTCAGGCCTGCCAGGTTTGACTGGCATCTTCCACCTCCATCAGAACCAAATATTTACCAAGTAGTGGTCAGTTGACCACTCCGACCCTTTCTGCACATGCCCAAAATATGCAGCCACAGATCAAATGAGATGACAGCAAAGTTGATCATAGAGCTGCAGCCTAAGGTATCCTGGTGTCAAGTGCACATATGGACACCTTAATGCTTACATGGAGTCACCGGAAGAAGTGCTCTCCAGCAGCCCCTCCAAGAGCTCCGAAAAGGACCGGTAATATGTGGGTAAACCTGCTGTTTGGTGCACACAGTCCCATCGCCCCACTGGGGGACTGGGACTACACCCTCATTCAAAGGGGTAAACTCCTACATACAGGCACTCGGATGGGGGCCAACGAGTATGCCCACTTCTAATCGGCACCTCTCATTGAGGACAGCTCTAGAATGGATGAGTGTGCAACAGAAGAGTGTCTCTCAAGGAAGTTGGTTCTGAAGTTCTGAAGAGTCATGCATTGAGGTAAATCCTACTTTATCTAGGCGGAACTTCTCAACCTCGTTTGCCAACTCAAGATTTTTTGACTGCATCCAGTCATTAACTTGCTCCAAACACTGACAGAGTGAGTCTAGGTGACCACAGTCGCTCGGTGATTAATCTAGGTAGATCTTGCTGTCATCTGCATAAAAGAACTACTAATGTAAGGAGAAAAGCCAAACTATATTGGTTTTAATACCCAGGAACATTGACTGTGTGGATACTGGTTTTGGGGCCCAGAAAATCAGAGTTCGTAGAACATTTTCATTTTGCAACAGGCTATGGAGTTAATCCATATTCAGAATAGACACATGATCAAATGACCTTAAAACAACTGTATTAAATGAGATCATATAACCAATGGAATTTTGAATACTTTAACTCTAGAGCACAAGTGTCAAACTCAGGCCCTCGGGCCAAATTTGGCCCGCAGTCTATTTTTATTTTGCCCGCGAGATTAAATATCAAATATATATTAAAAGTGGCCTGCCGGCCTTTTTTTCCGCAAAGACTACAAATACCATAGTGCTTTGCGGTGTTAGCACAACTGTCGAAGCACCCCCTCCTTTCTGTTTATATTCATTAGCATCCACCCTACTACTTGGCGTCTGCAGCGATACCTCCTCCGTCTCAGACAAACTGAAAACACTCTTACTCAGCACCGAGTTTACTCAGCTATTTGCTGACTATGAAGCCCAGAAATGGATCTTAACTGCTCAGTAATCTGTTCTCGGCCGACATAGAAAGCACACCAACCAACTTCCAAACCGAGATGATTTAACTCCAGTTTAGCGGATCAACATATATACTGGAAAATTGATGTCCATAGGCTCGAATTACAAGTTTTTGTGCCCAAATGAGAGGGTCCCACTACCGCCATTTTGACCGTGTCACAGGTCCCATCACGATCAGAAAATCCAAAAATGGGAAAAGAGATGGACCTAAGGGTGGGGCTGTTACGTTTGGAACAGGGTGGAACAAAAGAACCAGTGTAGCTACTAACTAACCCAAGAAGCTAAGAAGGGCTCCTTGGACCGGGGTATACCACCCACGTGGCAGACTGGTTCCCGTGCAAGGCTGTAGTCATGCTGTTGAGATCTAATATGGACTAGGACTGTTAAATTACAAGTGGAGCCTCAGACCGCTTTGCTCATAGCCGGGCGCTGTGGCCTTTTACATCAGCTCTTGTTCCACAGTCGGAGATAAGTAGGGCATTAGCTACATGCTAACCTAAAGCTAACAGAGTTTTTCCGGCAATTTTCGGCATGAAAACAGCAGTAGAGCAACTCCAAAGTAAAGGCACCTCCGGCCTGCTAAGTAACGAAATCATAACTAGGTAAGCTGGCCAAGGATATTGGCTTCGCTGGTCCACCACGGTGAAAGATCTGCATGTACACCGTTGTTGATAGTTCCTGCTCTAGGAGTCGGAGATCAGCGGGACACTAGCTACATGCTAAAGCTGGGCGAGATACAAAATGGCTTTATATCTTTATATCAATATAACGAGTCAAACATCTATGCTAGCGATTAGCTGCTATGCTAGTGATTAGCCGCTATGCTAGCGACACGTTGCTCCGTCTCTAAGCGGAAATTCAAATTCAAAGATTCTTTATTAATCCCAGAGGGAAATTAGAGCTTCAGTAAACTCAATTCTGAGATCAGACATACATACATAGACACATGGCAAGAATTGGTGACTGTGGTCATTCGCTACCCGAGTCACGCTACCGTAATAGATCAAGAGGGTTTATATGACAATAGAATCGGGGGAATGAAAAAAAGGCACTTCAGAGATACCCTCCACAGAGAGGACAGCTTTGCTATGCAAAAAAAAAACACCTCAGACAGATATGCACACAGACTTCAGACATTACACAACATAAGTGTCCACTAGGTGGGGAGGTAGGGTTGGGACTCTCCTCACTTCAGTGCGTGCAGCCGCATGGGGCAGCGCTCAACACCTCCGTTTGGACAGGGGAGGGAGATAATGGGTTAGAGAGCACAGTGACTCCTAGATACAGTTCCACTGCCTTCACCGGTCACAGTCCCGCCCAGGCTGGGATAGGGAGAAAGAGTTACCATAGCGACGACAGCATTCCACATTTCTTCTGAGGGGGGAGTTATCACTTCAGCCTCACAGGCTTCAAGGACACCAGATTCAGATAAAAATTGTTTTGGGGACAGACAGGGATAATTTCCTCTCTGCCTTAGTGTTCTGTTGGTCTTCAACCCTCTAGATCCAATAATGGCGTAATTAATCAATCCCCAATCCGTGCTGATCCATCCACTCGCTCCTTGATGGTATCCACCTTTTGTGCCAGAGCCTGAATCTTAGCCAAAGTTCCAAGCTTACGACTCATCTCGGCAATTATATGAGTTTGTGCGTTCACAGCACAATGCATTCCATCCCTGAGCTCCGGGATTGAGCCAATATTCCTCGAAAGCTTGTTAATTTTCCGGTAAGCCAGGTAACCGCTCAAGCCAAACAGCAAGAATCCCGACACCAAAACGACGAATATCCAAACATCTTCAGAATCCTCTACAAACAGAGGCATATCAGGTTCCACTGTTTCCAGGAGTCCATGATATACCCAGCTGGCGCTGTCCCAGAGGGGCATCCGGGAGCCCCTTCTCCCGTTCTCATCATTGAAAAAATCGCGTTGAGAGACCAACTGACCAGATCCACTTTTAATAATTTCCAGTTTCCAGAAAAAATGCAGAAAGCACAGTGCACAGACAGGACAAAGAGCCTTGGGATAAGGAGGGAGGGAGAGGAGAAAAAAAACTTTTGTACTCTCCAAGAGCCAGAAGAAGAAAGAAACATGTATTCTCACAAGTTTGCTCAATCTGAGAGCCTCTGGGTAAATGTGCTGCTCTAAACTTTGCATTTGGCGTCCTGGTTTTTAATTATTTGGGGACGTTTATCGCCAACGGAGTTCTGTTTTTCCATCCTGCTCGTGCGGAGAGACAAGCCAAACCCCTCCCTCCCCTGTGGAATGAGGAAACATCTAGAGATAGCCAGAGTGGCCAAATTACCTCAAACATATTTGTTGGCAAAAGGAGATCTGAGGCACTCAGGAGGTACAAAAATAAAAAGCCTTTATTAGTACATGGCTTAAATTGTTAAAAACATCAATGCCAACGCGTTTCAGCCCACAGGGCCTTCATCAGGGCTCAAAATGGTTGTATACTCACTCACCCCCATGTTAAAAAGGCCAATCAATGACACCTGCCAAAGCTGGGCAGGTAGACTGCATTCTGATTGGATGGCCAGTACAACACAAAAACTTTTTACATCTAAACAATCCTATTGTAAGGATGAATACTTACAAATATGAAATTTCACTTCTAGAATTTGAGAAAAAATTATAAATATGGTACACAAATTGTAAGAAAACATGAGATTATAAATAAGGAGCTAAATCTAATTCTCCATTAAGACCTGGGAAATTAGTAGCTTTTAGTGTGTAAATCCAAAATGATTCTCTTTGCAAGAGTTTTTTAAGCCTATCTCCTCCTCTAATTGAATTTTTTATATGTTCAATCCCTGTGATTTTAAGAGAGTTACAGCTTCCATGATTTGTGTCTTTATAATGCACTGCCATAGGATATAGATGATTACCAGATCTGATTGCTTGTTTGTGCTCTGCAAGTCTTGCTTTTAACTTGCGTTTAGTTCTTCCAATATAGAAGCAACCACACGGGCATTCTAGTCTGTAGACCACGAACGAAGTATTACAGTTGATGAATGTATTAATGTAAAAAGTACGTCCTGTGAAAACATCAGCAAAACAGTTAGTGTTAGTCATGTTGTCACAGTGAACACAATTTCCACATTTATAGTTGCCTTTTCGAGTTGATAACCAGGTTTTTTGTTGCTGTGGAGGAAGGTGACTTTGAACAAGTTGATCATTTAATGTTGGGGCTCGTCTGAAGCTGATAGTAGGAGTATCTGGGAGAGCTTCCCTAAGAACACTGTCACTTTTCAGTATGTCCCAGTTTTTTGTAATTATTTTTTTGATCTTGTGGGCTTGATCACTGAATTGGGTCACAAAATAAACACCATCTGATCTTTGTTGGTTCTTCTCTTTAGGTACCAATAGCTGTTTTCTTGGCAGGCTTTTAGTCTTATTATACAGGTGCTGGCCAGTAAATTAGAATATCATCAAAAGGTTGAAAATATTTCAGTAATTCCATTCAAAACGTGAAACTTGTACATTATATTCATGCAATGCACACAGACCAATGTATTTCCGATGTTTATTACATTTAAATTTGATATTTATAGGTGACAACCAATGAAAACATCAAATCTGGTATCTCAGAAAATTAGAATATTCTAAAGGCCAATGAAAAAATGTTTGTTTCTCTAATGTTGGCCAACTGAAAAGAATGAACATGAAAAGAATGTGCATGTATAGCACTCAATAATTAGTCGGGGCTCCTTTTGCCTCAATAACTGCAGTAATGCGGCGTGGCATGGACTCGATCAGTCTGTGGCACTGCTCAGGTGTTATGAGAGCCCAGGTTGCTCTGATAGTCGTCTTCAGCTCCTCTGCATTGTTGGGTCTAGCGTATTGCATCCTCCGCTTCACAATACCCCATAGATTTTCTATGGGGTTAAGGTCAGGCGAGTTTGCTGGCCAATCAAGGACAGGGATACCATGGTCCTTGAACCAGGTGCTGGTGGTTTTGGCACTGTGTGCAGGTGCCAAGTCCTGTTGAAAGGTGAAGTCTGCATCCCCATAAAGTTGGTCAGCAGCAGGAAGCATGAAGTGCTCTAAAACTTCCTGGTAGACGGCTGCATTGACCCTGGACCTCAGGAAACAGAGTGGGCCAACACCGGCAGATGACATGGCACCCCACACCATCACTGACGGTGGAAACTTTACACTGGACCTCATGCAACGTGGATTCTGTGCTTCTCCGCTCTTCCTCCAGACTCTGGGTCCTTGATTTCCAAAGGAAATGCAGAACTTGCTTTCATCAGAAAACATAACTTTGGACCACTCAGCATCAGTCCAGTCCTTTTTGTCCTTGGCCCAGGCGAGACGCTTCTTGCGCTGTTTCTTGTTCAAGAGTGGCTTGACACACGGAATGCGACACCTGAATCCCATGTCTTTCATGAGTCTCCTCGTGGTGGTTCTTGAAGCGCTGACTCCAGCTGCAGTCCACTCTTTGTGGATCTCCCCCACATTTTTGAATGGGTTTGTCGTCACAATTCTCTGCAGGGTGCGGTTATCCCTAGAGCTTGTACACTTTTTTCTACCACATTTTTTCCGTCCCTTCGCCTGTCTGTTAATGTGCTTGGACACAGAGCTCTGCGAACAGCCAGCTTCTTTAGCAATCACCTTTTGTGTCTTGCCCTCCTTGTGCAAGGTGTCAATGATTGTCTTTTGGACAGCTGTTAAGTCAGAAGTCTTCCCCATGATTGTGGTGCCTTCAAAACAAGACTGAGGGACCTTTTAAAGGCCTTTGCAGGTGTTTTGAGTAAATCAGCTGATTAGAGTGGCAGCAGGTGTCTTCTATATTCAGCCTTTTCAGAATATTCTAATTTTTTGAGATACCAAATTTGGAGTTTTCATTAGTTGTCACTTATGAATATCAAATTTAAATGTAATGAACATTGGAAATACATTGGTCTGTATGCATTGCATGAATATAATGTACATGTTTCACGTTTTGAATGGAATTACTGAAATATTTTCAACCTTTTGATGATATTCTAATTTACTGGCCAGCACCTGTACGCTTTGAGTATCGTTCTTTGCTGGTATCCTCTTGTTGTAAAGCTCTGGCCCATAACTGTAGCATTTCTTTCAAATTCTTCTTCTGTGTCACAAATACGTCTAAGTCTTTGAAACTGACCAGTGGGAATGTTGTTTATTAACCATGATGGATGGAAACTGTCTGCTCTGAGGATTGTATTACGGTCAGTAGGTTTTCTAAAAATAGAAGTGTGTAAATCTCCATTATCAGATTTTGAGATTTTTATATCTAGGAAATTAATTTCTGATGAGGAGAAGTCTAGGCTGAGTTTCAAACTTTTGTTAGTTTTGTTAAGATATGAATGGAATTGAAGTAGTTCTGATTCTGAACCAGACCACAGCAGAATAATGTCGTCAATGTATCTTCCCCACCACATCATCTTATCAGCATAGACATTACGATCAGAGTATACATATGTTTCTTCCCAAAGTCCCATAAAAAGATTAGAGTAATTGGGTGCAAAGCATGCTCCCATTGCTGTACCTTTTTTCTGTCTAAAAAATTGGTTCTGAAACAGAAACACATTGTTACATAGAGTCCACTTCGCCAGCTGAAGGATGAAAGAAGAAGGAGGCATATCTTCTGAATGTCTTTGGTCCAGGTAATAGGTTAGTGCTTCTAGTCCTTCTGTGTGGTCAATGTTAGTGTATAGCGCCTCCACATCCATAGTAACAAGAAGTCCAGGTCCTAACGCGTTGGCATTGATGTTTTTAACAATTTAAGCCATGTACTAATAAAGGCTTTTTATTTTTGTACCTCCTGAGTGCCTCAGATCTCCTTTTGCCAACATTTATGTGGATCCCTTGGCTGAAGAGCACCAGTGAGAGCACCAGATAAGATTTCTCACACCCCTGCAGCACTTCCAGCATTTTTTCTATTTGCATTTCTTAAGGACATCAAGGGATTGTTCTTGGCTGAAGTAGCTCCGTTTTTTCAACGTTGGGGACTTACCTTCTTCTCATCCAAAAATGGCTACTGGATACTTCTCATATTCAAAAGAAGAAGGTGAGAGCATTATCATCTCTGATACCCTATTTGACCAGAGCTCTGCAATAACTACAGATGCTAAAAAACTACTCTCTGAAGTTAAAAGACTCTCTGAAAAAGATTTGAAATTACAACTACATATGACTACATTGTCTGATTACTGGAGAGAGAAAATGATACCAAGAGGACTGAGAATTAAAAAATTTCCATCATTTGGAGCAGAAGATTCAGACTTCAAAGGGAAATGGGAGGCCATACTCAATAAATGCTCCCTAGATCTCATGCTTCTCCTAATACAAGAGGCAAAAAAACAGAAAACTCAAATTCAAAATGAAATTGCCACTTTGAAAGAAGAAATCTCTACTAATTTCAAAACACAACAAATCCCTTTTGAAAAAGAACTGCAAATGGATTTAGAAAAATTACAAAGGGAAGTTAAACAAGAAAAGCTGAGGAAATTCAATAGAGACGTATCAGACTACAAAGAAAATAAAGTTTACATGTGGAAACAAAGACAAAGCTTTCAAACTCAGTCACAACGAAGAAGAACTGTTTCCTTCCAACTGCCTAGCAGTGATGAGGATCACCCGGAGACATTAGAATCCTCACCATCTACTTTTTTAGGCACCAGATCCCAAAGAAACAAGCAGAGACAAAAAAACGTAAGACAAGAAGAGGGAGAAGCAAGTCATCAAGGATTCACAAGTTACAGTCGACATACCAGAAGCAGAGACAAGATGAAGATCAACAAGTAATTAACATTTCAGGGGTTCCTCTTTCAACCTGTCAGATCTCTGTTTTATCAAAAGGTCTCACGTTTGCTCCTAAGAACACGGCTAAAGAATTCCAGACCAAAATAGATTTGTTCAAGTTTCACCGTAATCTTCAGCTGAAAGTCTGGTACCATACGAATCCAAGTCAAGCAGCTTCTCGAGACCATATACAGCAAGATGGTGGGAGAACCCCATTCAGACCCAAGTCCACCTTTATACCCAACATATGTAATCAGACTCTGAATGTCTTCTACAAAAAAGTTACACAAGAAGTTGATCAACTCTTTGCATCTAAAAATAAAACGAAGCATAATCTCACAAACAAAGAAAGAGATGCAATTAAGAGGTTATCAGCTAATGAAGACATTATCATCAAGAGAGCTGATAAAGGAGGAGCGGTAGTTGTGTGGGGCAGAGACCAATATGTCACAGAAGCTAAGAGACAGTTGGATAACAGTGAATACTATGAACACATTCAAATGAATCCAACAGAGCAAATAAAGACTGAACTTAAGGAGATGCTTTTACATGCTAAAAATGAACAATGGATCTCACAAAAAGAACATGACTTTCTACTGAATGAGCACCCAAGAATTCCTTCCTTCTACATGCTCCCTAAAATCCATAAGAACTTGGAGAATCCACCAGGCAGACCAATAATTAGTGGCAATGAATCAATCACAGAACCAGCCTCACAGTTTGTAGATTTTTTCATTAAAACATTTGTTTCTGAACTGCCTTCTTTTGTTCAAGACACTACTCAAGTACTGAACAAACTGAATGATATAAGGAACATAGGACCTGGACTTCTTGTTACTATGGATGTGGAGGCGCTATACACTAACATTGACCACACAGAAGGACTAGAAGCACTAACCTATTACCTGGACCAAAGACATTCAGAAGATATGCCTCCTTCTTCTTTCATCCTTCAGCTGGCGAAGTGGACTCTATGTAACAATGTGTTTCTGTTTCAGAACCAATTTTTTAGACAGAAAAAAGGTACAGCAATGGGAGCATGCTTTGCACCCAATTACTCTAATCTTTTTATGGGACTTTGGGAAGAAACATATGTATACTCTGATCGTAATGTCTATGCTGATAAGATGATGTGGTGGGGAAGATACATTGACGACATTATTCTGCTGTGGTCTGGTTCAGAATCAGAACTACTTCAATTCCATTCATATCTTAACAAAACTAACAAAAGTTTGAAACTCAGCCTAGACTTCTCCTCATCAGAAATTAATTTTCTAGATATAAAAATCTCAAAATCTGATAATGGAGATTTACACACTTCTATTTTTAGAAAACCTACTGACCGTAATACAATCCTCAGAGCAGACAGTTTCCATCCATCATGGTTAATAAACAACATTCCCACTGGTCAGTTTCAAAGACTTAGACGTATTTGTGACACAGAAGAAGAATTTGAAAGAAATGCTACAGTTATGGGCCAGAGCTTTACAACAAGAGGATACCAGCAAAGAACGATACTCAAAGCGTATAATAAGACTAAAAGCCTGCCAAGAAAACAGCTATTGGTACCTAAAGAGAAGAACCAACAAAGATCAGATGGTGTTTATTTTGTGACCCAATTCAGTGATCAAGCCCACAAGATCAAAAAAATAATTACAAAAAACTGGGACATACTGAAAAGTGACAGTGTTCTTAGGGAAGCTCTCCCAGATACTCCTACTATCAGCTTCAGACGAGCCCCAACATTAAATGATCAACTTGTTCAAAGTCACCTTCCTCCACAGCAACAAAAAACCTGGTTATCAACTCGAAAAGGCAACTATAAATGTGGAAATTGTGTTCACTGTGACAACATGACTAACACTAACTGTTTTGCTGATGTTTTCACAGGACGTACTTTTTACATTAATACATTCATCAACTGTAATACTTCGTTCGTGGTCTACAGACTAGAATGCCCGTGTGGTTGCTTCTATATTGGAAGAACTAAACGCAAGTTAAAAGCAAGACTTGCAGAGCACAAACAAGCAATCAGATCTGGTAATCATCTATATCCTATGGCAGTGCATTATAAAGACACAAATCATGGAAGCTGTAACTCTCTTAAAATCACAGGGATTGAACATATAAAAAATTCAATTAGAGGAGGAGATAGGCTTAAAAAACTCTTGCAAAGAGAATCATTTTGGATTTACACACTAAAAGCTACTAATTTCCCAGGTCTTAATGGAGAATTAGATTTAGCTCCTTATTTATAATCTCATGTTTTCTTACAATTTGTGTACCATATTTATAATTTTTTCTCAAATTCTAGAAGTGAAATTTCATATTTGTAAGTATTCATCCTTACAATAGGATTGTTTAGATGTAAAAAGTTTTTGTGTTGTACTGGCCATCCAATCAGAATGCAGTCTACCTGCCCAGCTTTGGCAGGTGTCATTGATTGGCCTTTTTAACATGGGGGTGAGTGAGTATACAACCATTTTGAGCCCTGATGAAGGCCCTGTGGGCTGAAACGCGTTGGCATTGATGTTTTTAACAATTTAAGCCATGTACTAATAAAGGCTTTTTATTTTTGTACCTCCTGAGTGCCTCAGATCTCCTTTTGCCAACATTTATGTGGATCCCTTGGCTGAAGAGCACCAGTGAGAGCACCAGATAAGATTTCTCACACCCCTGCAGCACTTCCAGCATTTTTTCTATTTGTACCTCAAACATATTGTAAGGGTTTGAATAGAAAACTATAGGGTTAACATTTTGTTTTCAAGGTGAGCTCAACGGGTGAGAAATGTTGTTCCGGTGCCAATTTTTTCAGCCCTGGTTTGCTATGCTAGTAAATACTCCATTACGAGATATTCTGTTGAAAATGTTAAGAGTTTGTAAGGCGTGAGTTATGGCAACAGTAGCCTGAAAATAATACTGATGAAAGAGCAACCAGAGACTCTGAGTCATCACAGTATAATCGCTGACATGAGCCAATGCTGTTAGATTCAAGCCATGTTTGCCCGAATAACTAATGACTCCACGGTGCATGACCCATGTGATCTTTAGTAGATGCAATTACATCATCATGAATTTAGCCTAACATGATAGATTTTTTTCCTCTGGACAAGAAATAAACGATATGGCCACCTCTAGATGAAATTTAAAAGAATCACATTAACTATAAATATATAATTAAAAAGTGCCTGTTGGACATTTGATACACCTCTAGCTCTCAACTGTGTGTGTGTGTGTGTGTGTGTGTGTGTGTGTGTGTGTGTGTGTGTGTGTGTTAACAGACAGCTGCACCAGTGTTTCTAAAGCTCAGAATGATAGAGAATAGGCTGTAAGGTTAAAGTTTGACAAGAATCAATACATTTTTATGCATTTAATCTACTGATTTATGTATATAATTTCTCAAGACCACTTGAAGTGAGTAAACTTGTAAAAATTTTACAGGAGGAAAATGTGGAGATATATATTGTATATCAGAATTCAGCAAAAAAAATATCCATATAAGTTTTGGTCCATATCGCGCGCCTTACTACATGCTAACCCAAAGCCAACGGAGATTTCTGGGCATTTTCAGCGAGAAAAATGTAGTTAAGCGACTCAAAAGTGAAGCAGCGTCAACAAGTCAAGGACAAGGACAAGGCCTGTTAGTAACCACAGCTTGCTCTTTTGTCCAAATAGTTCCATGATTAACATCCAAACACACACAGAGAAAAAACTAAAGTTGAGAGTCAAAATGGCCGAACATCTATTAACGTGAGGCTGTGGCCTTTCTTCAGTGCTAGCTCTGAAGTCACGTGGCTCTGTTGCTCATTAATTATTTTGATTTTTAAGCATTAAATTCCACATGAACAGAAGAGTTACAAAAAATTCACCCCCCGCAGAGTAGTCATTAATGTAAACTAGATCTATTAAACTCAAAATATTTTTTTACCAGGCTGTAAACATGTGTATTTCTATTGTAAAATTAGCATTTTTAACATGGGAGTCAATGAGTATTTGCTCACTTCTGCTGCCAGCCCCTACCGGATGAGGGTGGAACTGCAATTTTGGCCACTCAGTTTCAAATTTATTGCAGAATTATGGGGGGCTTGGTTTAGCGACACGCTTAAGTCAGTATGCCTCTGTGGCTGCTGCAATTTTCATCTTTCCTCCCTGACACACCGACCAACTGTGTGGTCAAGCTGCTCAGATTCTCTCTATATTTAGCAGCAAAAATGTGATTAACTGTCCTCTTTAAAGGGGCATTATGGAAGTTTGACAGCCAAAACATGTATAGAAATAATACATTTCTTCTTCATACATTCCCCTGCAATGCCCTGGTCCTAATGAGCCCTGGCATTTTTACTGTGAAAAAGAGAGCTGCTCGGGTCGAGCAGGCTGCTTCATGCACGTTCACGCTCAGGCATAGCCCGTAGCATTTGCTATCAGTAGCTTTAGCAGCAGAGAGAGGTAGTGCCAACTCAGCAACTTTGTCGCTGTTCCTAACGCCTAGTGACAAAGCTAGCTACATTTCTGAGGGCCCTTAGCTACTTTCTTCTAGATATTTCCTGCAAATTTGCAACAAAATAGCCATTTTTGCTCCGAACCGTTCTTTGAACGTTGTTTCAGCTGTCATCAAGGATATAAATGTGACAAATACAAAATACGTCGCTGGCGCTTTAGCTCACATAGTAAGATGTCTGACTCTCATGCAGAAGACCTGGGTTTGATTCTGGATGTGAACATAGTTTATTTAGAGTTTATTTTTTACATTAATGGTATTTTTTTTTTTTACAGTAAGATGCCCAAATTTTTATTTGAGACTCGCCAAACGGCATTGAATTCACAAATAAAAAAGATGTGGGTTCAACTGTCATTTTGGAACAATTTTTCAAGCAAGAGAAGGGAATAATCTGAGCATGCAGGAGGACTGACCCATCATAAACCTTTGTCGGCTGTGCTGAAGAGAAAGGTACAGAACCAAATAATTTGATTAATTAGCTGCGCATTCTCCTGTCCTCTGTCCTCCGGGCCACACACACACACACACACACACACACGGGACTGTCTCAGCTGTTATTTTCGTTAAGGAGTGTGCACGTACATCATGCGCGCCTCGTGCACGAGCCTACTATTGAAGCTGCCGTTACGCTTTTGGCCTGAGGTGGCAATCGGGAGCATAAATATTCAAAACTCTGTAAAGTCCCTTTAATGAAGATGAACAGAACAACACAGGATTCCCCTAGATGAACTCCTTCCTCAGCTCAGAGCCCAACCGAGAGATGCAGGTATCTGGCTTGAACAGGTGAGCATCACAGTAAATCAGAGTGGCGCAAACTAAAAACAATTGGGGTTTTTATGCACGTTTTCTGTTCCGAAGCATGGAAGTTAATAGAGAAGATATTAAATTTTCATTTAAGATTATTCCTTTTTTTTATTTTAGTTGTTGAACTGTGAAAAAATATTTAACCTACTTTAAAACAGGAACAGGAAAGGCTACAGATAGAATAGAATAGAAATATAATAGAAACTCCCTTTATTGTTCCTCAGTGGGGAAAGTTTGGTGTCACAGTTGCAATAACATTAATTACAGGAGCAAAAAAGGAGAATAAAAAATAATAGGGCTGCACAATATATCGAAAAATTATCGTCATCACAATAACAGGACGTGCGATAGGCCCATCGCAAAGCACGTCAAAAACGGCGATAAATGTTTGGTTCAAACATTTCCATCCATGTCATACATCAACTTTTTGTAAACCAGCTGTTTTTTACACGGAAGTATTATTTGACCAATCAAATGTAGCCCTTCTGGTATGCGGCCAATCAGATGGGTCCGTTCACGTAATACGCCCGCCCCCTACGTAGACCCTTAGGATGGAAAGCAACATCCGAACTGAGTTAGCGGCGCCGTTCCCTTGTTCGTCATGCTGGCTCAGAGCAACGAACGCACTTTGTGCTGAGGTTTCTGGAATCAGCGCTGCTTTCAAACGTGAACGTGAGTCCGCTTGGTGTTGTTAATCAGCTGATAATAACCGGGCTGACTCAGATACGTGCCAGTGAACCAACCCACCTCCCTCCATGTCACTAGTGTTCCACCAGGTGGTGGCTCCGGTTAGCTTCCAGCTAAAAGGCTACAGCACTCTCCTCCCAGTCCCACCCTGCTAAAGAGGGCCTGGAAAAGTTTCCCCACACATCAAAGTGATTTTTCATTTATGAGCTTTTATAACCTTGTTAATCAGGATAGTTGATTTGCTGCTACACATAAACTGTCAGTCAGAAGCTCTGCTAGCCGGTTATCTTAAGAGGAGCTAGTTCAATTTGTTAGCTTGTTATCAGAATCATAGTTGCAGTTTCATCATCTGAGCTGCTTTTTAAGATCTAGGTAAACGTGTTCAATTTGGGGTTAAAAACAAACGTTTTCACATATTTTCCATGTAGTTTTTTGCCAGTTCCTCTTCTGAAAGTAGACAATTGTTTTTCTCTTTCCCTCAGAAAATCTTAATATTCTCCTAGTTTGGCCCAGCGCAGTTCACTTTCCAATTGCAGCAACAGCCTTATATCATAACCACATAAGTGGAGAAAATGCTCAGTAGCAATGAGAGAATTTGCTGTTGCATTTAAGTGATGTTAACTATTATTTAACATTTAAAGTAATTTTCTGACTTTTTTATTTATTCAAAAACCCTGGTAAGGGATGTTTTTCTGTATTTGGAACATCAGAAAAAGTTTTATGGTGGAGGTGATGTTTTAAAGTCACTGAGAAACTGCATGCATGCAGTTTGTTGTTTTGCTGCTAATACAGTAGCAGGTGCAGCTGCATATTTTTGCAATAAAAATGTTATGTTGTAATGGAATTCATGCATTAGTTTTTGTTTGCTTTGAACCCAGAGCAGACGTCACACGCCAGACGACATCAACACTGCATACTTTAGTATTTGTTCATTTATCGTGAGTAATATCGATATCGCAATATTAAGCACTGTTATCGAATATCGCAGGTTTTCCTAATATCGTGCAGCCCTAAAAAATAAGAATAAAGGACAAACTACAAGAAAACATAAAACAGACATACCTAAAAGATTCAAAATAATGGAAATATGCTGTGTGTGTGTGTGTGTGTGTGTGTGTGTGTGTGTGTGTGTGTGTGTGTGTGTGTGTGTGTGTGTGTGTACACGCACACAGCATCCTTTTCTTTTTTTTTCATATTTTAAACAATGAGACATAGGTAAAGAATACCACTGATGTGCGCGTACTTTAAAATCGACTTGCTCGCGTGTAATTGGGCTGTTCCACATTCTGTGTTAATTCAAAAATAGGTTTGTTTCTAAATGAAAAGGTTCAACCATAAAGATCTGTTGATAAAGGAAAACGTGCACATTTACCATCACTTTTTGATAAAATGTCGAGTTTGGCCCACGACTTCGTCCCAGTTTTTCATTTCGACCTAGTGTGAATTAGACTTTGGCACCCCTGCTCTAGAGGAAAGCTCTGCTCTGTGTTTGAATATTTCATTTAAAATTCAAAAGCTAAACCTCACTGTATCTAGAGAGTGGGTAATGTATAGTGCCCCCCTAGAAAATATGAATACATCTCCTTACTTCATGGCTTCAAGAACAGGTTGTCATCCATATTAAACCTCTCCAAAAATATCTGCAGTGTTAGAACACGGCGCTGTGAGAATGTGTTTCTCACACTGAATACTCCTCGGGGCTTTGTGTTGTTGGTGGGAAAATAAAGGAAGCACATTATTACAGACTCTAACATTTGTTCCTGAATTTCATAAACAGTGTAATTAATTAATCATTGATTGAAGTAGCTGTTGCAAAACCGCCAGTGTTTCTTTTTAATGTACTTCTGCTGCATATAGTCTTCTAATCAACAATCATACGATTATGCTCAGGAATGTAACTAGTGTTTCTGATGAACATACCACAAAACCATCAGTCTTACATTATGCTAACGATAGGCTGTAAACATTGAGATGTTTAGCCTGACAGCAGCTTGCAGGGATTCTCAGATAAACACATACATCTCTGTGCAAATGCCCTAAACCACCTTTACTTTTCTTTAGACATTTCCTCTAAAAAGTCAGATTGTATTGCGATTTCTTAACTTGGTCTTAATTACTAGTTTTTCTGGTTTTCAGGAGATTGTTACGGATTTTGGTGGATGACGACGAGCATACCTTGATAGCATATTGTGGAATGTCATATTTACAATAAGAAATGTGGACAACTGGATGACAAAGAACAGTTATAACTAAAGAAAAATATCTAACAGATGTGAAAATCATGGTTTTAAGAAATAAAAGAAAATAATCTGACCCTGAGAGAGAATCGTCCTTTAGTTGGTCCTTTATGGTTCTTAAATACTGTTTTATGTTTTCAAAATGGTCTTTGGTCTTATTCAAAGTGGGAAACAAACTCCTGATAACAGTCAGGCTAATAAAATAGCCAAAGTTCAAAGAAAAATAAACTTTGAAAGACCTTCACAAAAACATTTAGCTTCTTAACAGCACAATACGAAATATTAAGAATGACTTGATTTAAGGCTGGGCGATATGGCCTAAAATCAATATCACTATATACTGAGGATTTTACCTCGATAACGATAAATGGACGATAGCTACAGGTATGCGCAGAGACAAAAGTTGTCCACTAGATGGAGTTGTCATGTGTATTACGTTGAGTCACATTTTTACGTGACTCAGGGTGGTACAGCTTCTTAAAGGGACATGAATGCTGCCTATCTACACACATCTTTTCATTTTTTTTATTATCAGATTTATTGACATGGGAACATTTATCTCAATAAGTCAGAAATTTCGATAACGTTAAATTTTCGATTTATTGCCCAGCCCTACCTTAACTTGAGTAGAGTAATGTAGATAACACTATTGTGTATTTAGATTAGACCAGTCACATATTACTTTGGTGTTACAGCATTGATAATACTTTCAGATGAACTTGAACCTTGTTTTTTGAGTTTGATCCAGCATAGCGGGGTGGGTTTTTTTATTTTTGTGTTGTGTTATTTTTCTGTTTAAAAACGTAAAAGTTAATAAAAAGACTTTGCTAAAAAAAAAAGAGTAACTTTAACCTGCAGAGGTTTGAAATTATACTTAGCTGGAATATTTAGGCCTGAGCAGGGAAAGCACTGCAAATGCATATCATATTGTTTATATTTTTGTTTCCTCCAACCAGACGGTTGACATTCATAAGGAGAAGGTAGCAAGGCGGGAGATTGGCATCCTGACCACCAACAAAAACACATCTCGTGCTCATAAAATCATTGCTCCAGCCAATCAAGAGAGACCTGTGCGCTACATCAGGAAGCCCATTGACTACAGTGTTCTGGATGACACCGGACATGGAGTCAAAGTAGGTGACTGGTTGGTTGTAGACTTCACTGCATGTCACTCTTTTTTTTCTTTTTAAGGATTTTAAGTAAACAAATAATAACAACAAAGTCATATTGATAAATAACAGCTCAATAGAAAAAGTGCCTCTCAAGATAAAAACCACAAGGTGCTTCAAGGTTGAGCAATAGCATCATTACCCAATGAACATCTTTGGTGTGTTCTTGCTGTGTTGAAATTCTAATTCCATCTTTTAGTTCTTTTTAAAACACAGAAAGGTTTTATTTACCTGCAACATTTCGTTTGCGGCTGCAAACTTCGTCAGGCTGACGCTGATGGTGGCGTCACTTCCTTCACCGATTTTAGAAAGGAGTGCGAGAAAGAGGCAAGTCGAAAGCACACAAGAGCAGCAAAAGAAGAAGCAGAAAGCACAATAAAGAAGTCAGCCGTAACAGATCACTGCACAAGAGAAAACCATATAATGGACTGGTACAACACAAGGATCATAAACACCGAACAACAGAAATACAAAAGATGGATAAAAGAAGCTATCGAGATAAAGAGACGTGGATGTGGGACCATGAACAGAGACGATGGAATTTACTCGTTGGATCGCGCATGGGACTGCATCGTCGGAGAGGGGAGAGCAGGCAGCAGAGGGCTACAACGTCCTCTGCTGCCCGCAGATAAACAGAGAAGGAAGTGACGCCACCATCAGCGTCAGCTTGATGAAGTTTCAGCCGCAAACGAAACGTTGCAGGTAAATAAAACCTTTCTGTGTTTTAAAAAGAACTAAAAGATGACAATACCCAATAAGCCAAAGTTCTTAAACCAATGAGTTAATATCTGCAATCTTGTGTCTTTCTACTGTTCATGAAGAGATGACAAACATTTGTTTTCTAGTGTTACTAAGGTGAGATGGAGACAGTTATAACCACTATTTAATACGTAAAATATGTACTTTAAAGTTACAATCCAGAGTTTTCCCCCTTTCAGGAATTATGTTAGCCTGGCAAGCCATCCTATATAAGTGAACATATAGTCTGGCCACGACCCATAGACTGAGCTTGGTCATAGTGTGGAATCTACGGCTGTCTTTCAAACTGCCCCTGCATGCTATTAAACAACAAACAATGTGACATAGTCAATGGGGCAGTCCTCCATACACAGTTGAAGGAGTCGCATCCTTTTTCTAACTACCTCTAACTGCTCTTGACTCAAAGAAAAGCCCAAGTCTGAATAGTCAAAAGTTGGTGCCTAAGCTGTTTCAAACGAGCCAATGCCATCTTAGTTGTTCGTTCTGTCCCATCGTCCTGCCAATCAACCAATCAAACTGGTTGAGAGCTGTGATTGCTAACGTATCTAGATTGATGCCGAGTTGGTGACCTTTCTAATGGACAAATACGTCTTTAAAATATGAATCACCAAAATAACGTGAGAATAATAATAGTCAAAATAATGTGTTTTATCCCTCTTTGGCATGTCTAGAAGAGCATGTTCATGAACAAGAGGTGTAAACACGGAAGTGAAAAGAAAGGCTAATGGTGTGATACATTTGTCGGCCTCTATATGGTGCCGTCCAACACGTTCTCACACCCGAAGTGTTGAAAAATGACGATGGGTGACCAAGCATTTGTTTCCGATGCGTTGGGAGCCCCAGTGCGTCGGGAGGCGACACACTGTGCCAGAGCGTCGTTTTCTGACTGCCGCGGTAAAACGAAGATTTCACCGAATTATGACCTTTACCCTCTAGCAATTTAACCTTTCCCTCACCCTCATCCTAACCTTAACCCACTTGCAATAAAAAAAAGCGCATGCAAAACTTTGTTTCTAGTTGTAACGTCCCTCTCAAAAACAGTTAAGTTTAGAATGAGAAACTGGGTTAAGGTTAGGATGTAGGTGAGGGAAACATTTGATAGCAGAGGTTAGAGGTTAAATGTTGGTTAAATGTGCATTTTACAGCAGGTTGTCAGAAACCAACACTATCACAGCACGTCGCCTCCCGACGAGTTGGGAGTCCCGATGCGTCGGGAACAAACGCTTGGTCACCCATCGTCATTTTTCGACGCTTTGGGTGTGATAATGTGTTGTGCCGTCGGATTAAAAAAATCTCTGGATTGTAGTTTTAACTGTGTGGAACATAACATATCTCTGTTTCTGTTTTCACACCAATGTATTTAAAAGTGCTCTTTGGGATTGCTGCTTCTACAGAACTCAGTCTGTCTCTTTATATTAACGTCTTCATGCTTTGTAGATTTTAGCTGTTGTTTCTAGTAACTGGTGAGATTGCATGTTGTTGCTCTGTCACTAATCTCTAGATGAATTTTCTCCTGTCTCCCGTTCCTCCTGCTCCACCTGCTTTCACTGATGTATTAAGTGGTTGATGAAGTTCAAGGTAAGGATGCACAGCACACCTACACACCACACAGGAGTTTTTATGACATCTCAGACCTGTTGATGTAGAGAGGATTGGCCTTTAACCAAAGCAACAAGACAAGCTTTTCATATTGGTTGTATGTTGTCAAAATTCTGCAATGGACCGGCAATCTGTCCAAGGTGTACCCCACCTGTTTGCCCATTGACTGCTGGAGATAGACACCAGACCCCTGCAACCTTGCATGGACAAGCGGGTTCAGATAATGGATGGATGGGTTTGTCAAGATGCTGTTATACTAACATCGCTTAGTGGTGTAGCCTAAAGTTGAAGGTTTCTAGTAACATGACACATATTGGTCACCATCAGAGTCCTAAAGGGAGCTCTTTAATGTTTTTCTGTAGGTGAATGGCCAGCAGAGTCAGAAACTAGGAGGGAACCTATCCCGGTCCACCCCTCCAAATCAAAAACCACCCAGCCCTCCAAGGGCAGGCAAGGGGATCTTAGGGTATGTACGCCCAACAGCCTGTTTCTACTTTGTCTCATTGTTTGCGCGTAGATGTTTTCAATGTCATTTACTTAGTGTGCTTTCTGGTATCGCGTCTTGTTTTGTTTTACTGTCTTGGTGCTTTGACTGAGAGAATTACATCTCTGGATGATGAGGGATTTCCAACTTTCATCAACATAAATGAAGAATGAAGAGGAATCTGCTCTACAGATGCTTCGGCTGTTAACAGGTTGCAGCTTGCGTGCGACTCCTGTAGACAGACAGAGGGGTCCTGAGGCAAGACTGCTGCAGATCTGACCCAGCAGAGGGGTCAGTGCAGTGCTCTGAAAGATAGCGTCATCCGTTGTGAAAGCTTGTTTTTGTTCTCTTCTGTGAAACATCTAGGTCATCCAGCTGTATCTCTCCTTTCCCTCTGTCTTCACCTCCCTTTCATTCATTACTGTTTCTATTTTACTGTTTCTCTCACTCTAATCTGTCACTTTGTTTACTTTCACCTCACAGATATCTTTTTGACAGGTCTTTGTTCTTCTTTTTCTTCATCTTATCTTATAGGACAACTTTGTTCGTGTGTCAATAATCTGTCAGCTGCAGACTAGCCCTCCAGCCCTTTTAGCTTGAATATGCTGAAAGGTTTTTTTTAGTACTTTTTGTATATTTTGTTAACACATTTATAATTGTTAGTTAATGTCTTCCCTGCAGCACACAATAATCAGTGTGGTATTTAGAGATACAGGTGAGACTCCAGGAGATACTGCTAAAGGTCTACTATCCTGCATGTTTTAGTTGTTTTCCTGCTTCAGCACACCTGATTCATTGGTTTAGTTACCTGTGCATCAGGACGTCAAGCTCTGCAGAAACCTCCCAATCACCTGCTGGTAAAGTCAGGTGTGTCAGAGCAGCCCCACAGCTCTACTGTGTAGACCAGAGGCTCTAAAAGTGCAACATTCCAGCACCCCTAAACATGGCTTCACTTCTCAACAACACAAGTAGGTGTTATTTATTTGAGTTCATTAAATCCAGTCCTGCAAGCGCCAACGAGTTACAAGACAGCATTAGCAAAGGAGATTACCTAAATATCTCCAAACTGCGAAGGTTGGTGTCAAAACATGAACTTGAAATGGTTCTCCATGCCTTTATCTCCTCCCGTCTAGATTACTGTAACACACTTTTCACGTGTTTTAACAAAAAAGCCCTTGACCTCCTTCAGTTGGTCCAGAACTCTGCAGTGAGGCTCCTAACTGGAGCAAACAGAAGAGCACACATCACTCCTATTCTACTGTCTCTGCACTGGTTACCCGTTAACTTTAGAGTTCATGTTAGAATCCTGACTAGAACTTTCAATGCTCTACATGGTCAAGCTCCTCCCTACATTACTGAACTGTTAAAGCCTCATGCTCCAACCCGAGCCCTCAGGTCCACACACCAGAACCTTCTAGAAGTTCCAATGACCAGATATAAAAGTCGAGGTGATCGCTTCTTCCAGACTGTTGCACCCCGACTTTGGAATGATCTTCCTTTATCCTTACTTAGTGTTGACAGTCTGGACACCTCCCACTGTCCTATCGGGTGACCCCTCCAGGAAAGGCGACCACTGAGCAGGGCTGATGGTTTATCCCTTGGCAGGGGTGAGGTGGTTCTCACTCCTCACCCCCTGCTGGTTAAACCATCAACGCTGCTCAATAATCATCTTTCCTGGAGGGGTCACCTGATAAGACAGTGGGAGGGTTAAAAAAAACAGCTGAAGACCCTTTTATTTAAAGCTGCTTTTACCTAAATCTTTTGTTTTCTTATTTTTAACTCAATTTTGTAATCACCTTTCATTTTTTTTTTATAATTCCTTATTTTTTTTATTTAAATGTATTTCAGATTTAAGATTATTATGATTTATTGACTTTATGATTTGTTTTGTTCTGTTTTTGATCTATGTGAAACACTTTGTGATTCTCTGTCTGTGATGCCTGCTATATAAATAACATTTACCTACTAAAACGTTTACTTACAACCTGTAGGTAAGGATTTGTGCATACATTTGTGAGGTGTATTTCTGCCCTAAATAGTTAGCGGTATAACAGTGGTCTGGAAGCTGCCTTGGTCAGATTGTGTCAGAAACGCGGTACAACCCTGGGAGGGGTTACCAACCAAAAACATTTGCATAAAGGCATAAAGATTAGCATCTAATTGAGACCTGAGTAAAAAGCTTCGTGACGATTACAATAGTAAAATTTGCTCATCTGTTGCTATTTCTTTTCAGTTATGTCACATGACCCAGACTTTGAATCCCAGGCAAAAACTCATAAATACCAATTTGTTGCAATTCCTGTCACAGATTGCTGTGATGTTAGACTCCAGGAGGAGGGCAGGTGTAGCCTGGCAAAGCGTCCTATATGGCCATGACCCGTAGGCAGATCTCAGTCGTAGGGCAGGATCTACAACTGTCTTTCAACTGTCTTTGCATGCTATAGGGAGCCTAATTCACTTCCGCATCATGGGTCACCCAGAAGAACGAAAAAATGAGTGCAAGTCAACGGGGCTAAAAACACTATTTTCTAATCCGCTTTGCCTTACGCCCTGGATCACACATATGTTGTACTGCAATTTAATTGAAAAGTAATGATGGGTGTTTCGACCACGCCGGTCACGTACTTTGAGATTTAACAGCTTGTAAATGTTCGTAATTAGCATGACTACATTCCAGAAATTGGCGCGTCGCCAATTAACACATAATCTCCTCTCCCCAAACTAGCTGCTACTTAATCAAAGGACCAGATTTATGGTGGTTCTTTCCTCCTGTGGGAGGTTTGCTGAACTTACAGCCCTTTTCCTAAAATATCGTCATCCCCCCCATTCGAAAATAAGCGCGTTCTTGGTATCAAAATGCGTCTTTAAAATTCACAGACATCTTATGTGAAATCCACGACACAAAACAAGCGGAATTAGAAAATAGCGTTTTTAGCTCCGTTGACTTGCATTAGTTTTTTCGTTCTTCTGGGGAACCGTGGTGTGAAAGTGACTTAGGCTCCCTATAGGACAACGCTAGGACCAGTCAGAGCAATGAACAATGTGACATACTCACTTCTATGTCAGTCAGTGAGGCAATCCGACATACTCTGTCAAAGAAGACACAAGTACGTCCTTCCTCTAAATAAGAGACTTAAGTACCTCTAGCTGCTCAGACTCAAACAAAAGCCCAAGTCTTAATAGTCCACAGTTGTTTCAAACAAGCTGATGCCATCTTTATTTTTTCACTCGGTCACATTATACCGCCCACCAAACCAACGTGTACTAGTGTTATTTGTTATTGAAGCACAGGGGTGCGATGGTGAGACCCCCCACCCCCTCCCCCGTATCATGAACCTCTACGACAGCGATCGAAAATACCAAACTTCCTGTTATGTTTGCCTCAACAAGCTCTTCCAACACACAACAGCAAATATCGTTTAATAACATTTAATAAATGTCACCCTTAACAGTTGAGGAGATGCTGATATTAATAATTCGTGCCTGCTTGTGAGTGCTGATGTACATGGAGCCCAGTAGGCTGACCGGACCAGAACCAGCTGGCCTGGGACCTCCCAGCTGTCTTTGTTGGTGTCCACTTTTCCTTTTCCTGTAACCTGCTGATCAGCCGGCTGCTGTACGCTGAGTCGACAGCATGGGGGGATTATTTTATTCTCTGACGTGTGGTCAGCAGCTAGCATATCAGCACGATGCATTTTCACTGGTGCTGTTTCATTTGAAAAGACTGTTGATGTTTAACTTGAAGTTTTGTTTTAGTAAAGCTGATTTTTCACCAAAGTTTTGACATTCAGACCAAAATGTGCTTCTAGAAAAGATGAACAGAAGCAGCTTAGCAGTTGGCTGGAACAAAGTTGTGGTCAACAAGCCAACTGTGCCTCTCTTTCTCACTCACACACACACACACACACACACACACACACACACACACACACATGGAGAGTCAAGGGAAAAAAACAGCAGAGAGCTGGCAATGTGCAGCAAACAACAGGCTCTCTAACTATCTGCACACTCGACAACCCAGAGGAACATTCACAACCCGTTTATTCCGGTTGTGTTGAGGCTGTGATTCAGTTATTATTCAGGTTACAGACTCTTTTAATTGGAAAATTAAAAAACACCATTAGGATTTCTTCTGTTTTAAAGCTGCTTCTGCATCTGGGGCTGAATCGGGTTTCCTGCTCATTGGCCTTGGAGGATACCTGGCTTACCGGAAAATTAACGAGCTGTCTAGGAATATTGGCCTGATCCCAGAGCTCAGAGATGGATTACACCACGCTGTGAATTCACAGACTCACATAATTGTCGAGAATCGTGAATCGTATGCTTGGGACTTTGGCCGAGATTCATTCATTGGCACAAAAGATGGATGCCATCAAGGAGAGAGTGGACGAATCAGCACGGACTGGGATAGTTTAATGTCCATTATTGGGATTCTGAGAGGTTGAGGACCAACAAACTGTAAGACAGAGAGGAAATTATCTCTGTCTGGCCCCAAAACAATTTCTAATCAGAATCTGGCGCCCTTGAGCCAACAAGGCTACAACGAAAATCCCCCCCTCAGAAGATATGTGGAATGTGCCGTCGCTATGGCAACTCAACTCTGTCTCCTTTCCCAGCCTGGGCGGGATTGCGGGAAGGCCGCTGAAGCATCCAGAGTCACTGCAACCCTCCAACCCTCAATGCTCCTCCCCCTATCCACACTGAGGTGACATGCGCTGCTTCTATCGTGGCTGCAGGAACTGAAGTGGGGATAGTCCCAACCCACCACCCCACCTAGTGGACACTTATGTTGTGTTGTCTGAAGTCTGTTGCATATCTGTCCTAGGTGTTGTTTTTCAGAGCAAAGCTGCCCTCCTGGTGGGAGGGTAACTCTGAAGTGCCTTTTTTTCCCTCTACCTGAACCAATCCTCATGTAACCCTCTTATCTCTATTAAGGTAGCACGACTCAGGGTTGCGAATAACCACAGTCACCAATTCTTGTCAAGTGTCTTGCCCATGTATGTCTGATCTCTGAATTGTGTGTACTGAAACTCTAATTTCCCTCTGGGATTAATAAAGTATCTTTGATTTGATTGATTGGAAACCAGAGTTTAAAATTAATCTTCCGAGATAAAGATAAGATGGGACACTAATTATTAAAAGGTTTTTTAAGAATCACTAAATATTTGGAATTTTTATGCAATTTCACTTTTTATTCCAGGAGATGTCCACTTGATGTCAGATAGCTATTTGGTGTTTGTTTGATTTTGTTCATTTTCATTATGCTTGAACTGTTTTGTGCATTTTGGGGGAAAATGTTTACAGTGAAAATATGTTTTTTTTTTCTGTTTCTTCTCCTTCTTTGGTGTTTATGTGTCCCATTTCCTCCTCTTTAGTGGTGCTGGGTTAATTGTAATGTTCTAAAAATACAACCTGACCTTCAGTTGTGACCTTATACCGTTGTGCCCTTCCCTCCCAGCTAGAAGGAGGCTGAACCATCAGTGCACAGTAATATTCAGTCCTAATGCTTTGGGTGGTTTTATAGCCATTTTTGTTGTATAAATGTCAAAACTAGATGTTTTACAGCCTTTAGAAGGTTCTACACTGACTGTCCTGCAGCATCCTCTTGTGGCTGTTTGTTTAAAATCATTCCTGCTGAAACCTCATTTTCCTGTGGTACCGACACAACCTGATGAGTTTAGACCTCCGTGAGCTGGCCTCATTTCTACATCTGACTGCATGTATGTTCATGCATGCACATTCTTGTATGAACATGTATGTTCCTGTTCAGCAGGTCAAGGTTCAAACCCAGCAGGAAGTCAAAGGAACAGATCACCAGAACCTGTGCTGACCCTATCTCACCCCTACCTATTGCATGCACAGGAAGAACTCCCCGTACAGGACTCTGGAACCAGTGCGCCCCCCAGTGGTTCCCAATGATTATGTGTCCAGTCCAACCAGAAATAATTCAGCTGCTGGACAGCTTCCCAGTCCGGGTCGGACCGCCACGCTGAACCATCGGCCCCGAACATACAGGTAGCCAGGTCGGCGTTTAAACATGGCTGCCTGAGCAGAGCTTCGGTGCCACTCTTCTTATTCCGCTGACAGAAATAAACCCTCCTGATATTCAACACCTCTGAATGTTTTAGTATGCACTATAGAGTTAGAAATGCTTATCTCACCACTGTTGTACCTGAGTGTGAGGCTAAACGGACAGGTGTGTTGAATACACAGCTTGAGCATCATTAGACTAACCCTTCATTACGTCCTTGTTTGCATTTCTGTTTGTTGTCTTGGCTTGATCAGTCTGCTTTAACATCTCTGCTGTATTTCTTTGTTCTTCTGGTGTCATTAAACTGTAAATAAATACCTTCTTTTACCCCAAAACTAACTGATGTAATACATCCTTCACTAGTTTCATTCAGAAGATCACATGGCTCTTTTTATATACAGTCATTTTATTTATTTAAAGTCAATGCTGCAGTTTCTATTTAAATTAATTTAGTGTCAAATGGTTTCATTTTTTGCTCAAATTCAAGCAAACGTCATGAGAAGATTAAAATGTACCAATTCAGTCCAGTTGTTGTCTAAAACCATCAGACTGCATCTCATTTTCTCTCATTTCATGGCTTTTCTGCTGGAAATAACCAAACCTGTTGCTGCTTTTTCTCTGCAGGTTTCTGTTTCTCGTCTCACCACTGCTGCACTGTTCTGTGTCGTGTTTGGTTTTTATGAACGTATCCTCATGTCTCCACAGAAACACCGTGTTGTAAATAGCCACAGATGGTTTGCGTCCCATGCACATGTGATAGAATTATGACAGAGAGATGAATTATTACATTCATTCTGTTTTACACGATAAACTTAGAGAAGCAAAACGTTTATGTTAAAGAGAACATAAGTAAAAAAGAATAATTCCCTGTGTGTGTGTGTGTGTGTGTGTGTGTGTAGTGGCAGCAGTGGAGGCAGCCACCCCAGCAGCAGCAGTCGGAGCAGCAGCAGGGAAAACAGCGGTAGCGGCAGCGTGGGGGTTCCCATCGCCGTGCCCACGCCCTCCCCACCCTCCACCTTCCCAGGTAACAGATGCACACGCCTTAACCTCCTTCCTGGGGCGTGTTTATAGTTGTTTCTTTTTGTTTTTATATGATTTCTCCTGAATTTGGTAAAAAAAAATACAAATTCTGAAAGTAAGTTATTAAAGGTGTGGAACATTGAATTAATTTTTTTATTGATCTGGATTCAAATCATCTCTCCGGTTCCCTTCACTGGAAGTCTTCCTGTGGATCAACTTCAAAAAAGTTCAACTTTTACACTTAAATAATCAGGTTTAGCTAAACAATCTGAAGTCGTTTTTTACTTTGCTTTGATCTGGATGTATAATTAAAGCTTTGTGTACTTGAACCAAAAAAAAATAATGGTTTGGGATAACCTGAATGTTTTAGGTGTAAAAAAGTAAAGAACTTTATTTAAAGTTGATCCACAGAAAGACCCTTTTTCAGTGTTTAAAGGTTTCGTGTGAATCTGCTTCCTTTTCCAGGATCAGTTCAAACTTGTCATGAGGAGTCAGATGAAATTTCAGGTTCATCTGGTAAAAATACCAAACTACTGTTCTGGCTGTGATGTTACAACGACAACATCATTTGCTTCCTTCTCTAATCGTTCTTCTTAACCAGCTCCTCTTCTTCCTTCCTCTCCTCCCTGAAGTCTCCCCGACTGCTGGACCATCTAGCTCCTCCTCCACTGCTCCTAACTCCTCCCCCTCTCCCTCACCAACCCCTTCCTCGTTCTCGTCTTCCTCATCCACCACAACATTAACTCAACACAATGCACCTCTTCCATTGAATTCCCCATCACACAACACAGACTCATCTATCAGTAACACCCCACCACCACCTAACCCTGCCCTCAGCACCCCTGAAGAGCTTCAGTCTCTCCCTCCTCCTGCCCCTCCCTCCTCCTCATCACCTACAGAAGGTGAGTTCCTCTGAGGCCCAAACATCTCACATCCTCTCTTTTGATCTGTCTCTCTTCTTGTTTTCTGTTTGATGAAAACCAATGAGCACAAAGTTCAGTCTGTGGTCAGCTTTAGATAGGTGCTGGTCATAAAACTAGAATATCAGGACAAAGTTGATTTATTTCTGTAATTTCATTCAAAAGGTGAAATTTGTATGTTAGATTAATTCATTACACACAGACTGATACATTTCAAATTTTTCTTTCTTTAGTGTTGATGGTTTAAACTGACGACTAATGAAAATTCAGTATCTCAGAACATTAGAGTATCAATTAAGATCAATGCAAAAAAGGAGTTTTAGAAATGTTGGCCACCTGAAAAGTCTGAGCACTCAGTATTTAGTTGGGGCTCCTTTGGCCTGCATCACTGCAGCAATGCGGCATGGCATGAGGTCCATCCGTCTGTGGCGCTGCTCAGGTGTTATGAGAGCCGATGGTGCTGTGTTGAACTTTGACCTCAGAAACCCAATGGACCAACACATGGAACCCCAAACCATCACTGACTGGAAACTTTACACTGGACCTCAAGCAACATGGATTTTGTTCCACTCCTCTTCCTCCAGACACTGGGACCTTGATTTCCAAAGGAAAATTGACTTTCATCAGAGAATAAATCCTTGGACCACTCAGCAGCAGTCCAGTCCTTTTGTCTTTTGCCCAGGTGAGACGCTTCTGATGCCGTCTCTTGTTCATGAGTGGCCTGACACCAGGAACCCAACAGCTGAAACCTGTCCTGCATACGTCTGCATGGTGGTTCTTGAAGCTCTGACTCTAGCTGCAGTCCACTCTTTGTGAATCTCCCCACATTGTTGAATGGGTTTTGTTTCACAATCCTCTCCAGGGTGTGGTTATCCAGACTGCTTGTACACTTTTTTTCTGCCACATCTTGTCCTTCCCTTCTCCTCTCTATTAATGCGCTTGGACACAGAGCTCTGAACAGCCAGCCTCTTTAGTAGTGACCTTTAATGTCGATGGTCTTGCCCTCCTCATGTAAGGTGTCAAAGGTCGTCTTTTGGACAACTGTCCAGTCAGCACTCTTCCCCATGGCTGTGTAGCCTACAGAACTAGACTTAGAGACCATTGAAAGGCTTTTGCAGGTGTTTGGGTGAATTGCTGATTAGAGCGTGGCACCAGGGGGCTTCTGAATTTAATCTTTTCACAACATTCTAATGTTCTGAGATACTGAATTTAGGATTTTCATTAATTGTCAGTTGTGATTAGGGACGGGTACCAATTCACAGTAATCAATGTCGGTACTTAACTGTAGCAGTTTTTGATACATTTGAGTGTTAAATCGTTAATTAAATATTTTTTAATTAAATATATTTTTTTCTCAATATATGACCTTATTTGATATATTTGGTGTTATATAACATACAACTGTTTTTTTATTTTATCATCGTAGTGTTGTAGAAAATTCTTCAATATGAAAACCTTTAACAACAACTTTAAATGATGCACAAACCAAATCCAGCTCCATGTACTCCTAATCCTCTCCTTTCCCCTCTGGACAAACTGTGATGGTGGGTCCTTGTAGTTTTATAAACTGCAAATTAAACTGAAGCAAACATCTTTTCTGTGAACTAAATTTACTGTGTATCTTCTTTTCTTTTGCCGTTCTTTTTCAAATAGTTGACTTTTCCTACTCTTAAGTCAGAATTACCGAGGAGAAAGCGAACGCACCATTATCTGCGGAAGCTAAGGTATCAAGCTAGCATTATCTTCAACAGTTTATTTACCTGCTGGAGCACATTAAGATGATGATAACTCACTTAGATCGTTGTCAATGTTGTCACCACCCAGTCGCCCATCGCATTTAGTGAAGTAGACCCAAACTTTAGAGCACGTTCTTTCTACCATGCTGCTTTCTCTGTTTACATCTCGCCTGCAGCGACTGACGACATTACGCTCTTCCACATGCGCTGTTGTCTATCTTGACAAATCGCTGTCTCGCAAGTTCTCGTTGATGAAGGACAGGCACTGAACTCTATAGTACCTAAACAAGGCACCATTTTGTATCATGTGAATCGGTCCTCGGTCGGTACCACGGAATTTGGTTGGTGCCTTTAAAAGTACCGGATTTGGTACCCGTCCCTGGTTATAATCATGAGAATTGAAGAGATAACCATTTGAAATATGTCAGTCAGTAATGAACTGAATTGAATCGCTGAATTACTTTTGTCCTGATATTCTAATTTTACGACCGGTCATGTTACTGCTGTACCGTTGTGGTGTGTCAGGAGCAGTTTGCTAAATAAAGTTTTTAACAAGGCCTCTCTGCTGCGTCAGATTCTGTGGTCCAGTTCTACAGTATGAACCGGCCCCAGCCTCGACAGCCAGCCCAACAAGTGGGGGGGTCGCTGCCGTACCGCCGACCCCCCTCTGTGACTGGTCAGCCAATCACAGTGCAGAACCATGTCAACGGGGGTCCCCACTACAACCAGAGCCCGGGTATGTACTGGAAAACCTGACACCACATTCCAGCAGCAGCCTGGTGGAGGTTTGATGGATTAGGGGTTTTTTTTTGTGTTTTAGTTAACTTCAACTTTAAATGTTTTACAGCGTCCCCCCCTCCCCCCTCCATCCTCCAGTTCACCCCTCAGCTGCCTCTAATGGGGTTTGTTGCTCGAGTCCAGGAGTCCAGTAAGTAAACCACTGCTAACTGGGTTGTTTATTGACAGTACTGCTCTATAATCCAGCTCATCAGTCTGGATTTAACTCATTCACTGAGATTGACGACTAAAGTCGTCAATGGCATTTTTTTACTGTTTGAGCGTCGGAACAAGCCCCTGTGCTGAGAGAACAAACATCTCAGCTCTAAAGCCGATCTTCATCCACGTACGTCACACGTCACGTGATCAGGAAGCAGAAAATCCATGTGTCAGGAGAACGTTTTGGGCCGTTCCTGTAAAAAAAGTGAGGCGCGAACCGGAAAAGCGTCTGCCGATCACAATTTGACAACAGATTATGAAAGAACGGATAATGCTCGAAACACGCGGATTCTTCCTGATGTAAGAGGTGAGTCTCCTCTTTGTTTTGGTTGTTTTGGCGTCGACATCATCCTAGCACACGGTGTTCTGTGACTCTTAAAAAAAACAGTAAAAACGGTGAGAAACGCTGGCGGCGAAGGCCGTTAGCGATCAGGAAACAGCTGGCAGTGAATGAGTTAATTAAATCTGTGTTTTTGACCTTTTGACCTTTACCGGGCCTTTCCACCCGGAGCCTAACGTCTGTGAAGCGACGTCCGTGCGCAGCAGTTAGCCGTCGTTATAGTTGATGGGTGCATTTCCACTGGCCACAAAGTGTTGCGTTCATATCGGGCCTGACAGGAAGTAAAACACAAAGGCAGTATAAAACATCCAGAAACTGTCAAAATAAAACTCAGGCAAATTTCCAGTTGCTTAACTAGTAAAGAAAATCTGTGAAACCTCTGTGGTAAACAGAAGAAACAATAAACTACAGACCTTTTTGGGTGCATGCTGCCGTCTCTCTCTCTGCTTGTTGTCGCGTGAACTACTGAAACTGAAATCATCTTGTCCCGGTTCCAGTTTCAGACACTCTTCCTCCCCCTCATCCATCTGCTGAGAGCCAGGCAGAACCCAAGGAGCCTCCAGCCCCTCAACAGCCATTAGAGGATGGACACGGGGAGGAGGACTCTGCTGTGGTGGAGTACAGTGATCCATACGCTGAAGAAGACCCACCCTGGGCCCCCAGGAGCTACCTGGAGAAAGGTGAGCGAGCATCCAGAGCTTTCGCTGGTTTGGATTACTTTCTGACACGGTGGTATGAGTGAGAAAGCAGCAGAAACTGTAGATGTACAGGAGGGACTGTGTGAACTGATCTGATATTCATCAGATAGTAGTAATAGCTTTTGTTTCTGCTGTCTAGTTGTGGCCATCTACGACTACACGGCAGACAAGGAGGACGAGTTGTCATTCCAGGAAGGAGCGATCATCTATGTGGTGAAGAAAAACGAGGATGGCTGGTTTGAAGGTGTGATGAATGCCACCACCGGCCTGTTTCCTGGAAACTACGTGGAGTCCATCATGCACTACGCCGACTGAGAAGTCCTGTCTTTGGGCAAAACTCTGTTGTGCTTTGATGTTTTTTTAGGTTTGCACAAACTACTAACAAGCAAATAATTCTTCACTTTTATTATTATATTACTTATTTATTGGATAAATATTCTGATGCCTTTTGTTTAGTCTTTTTAAGGTTAGGCTCTTAAAAACGTTGCACTTGTTTTGTAGAAAAATCCAGAAGGTTTAAAATGTTATTGTGCGTTACGGTGAAAACGTTCTGACTCTCTCTCTTCCATAGAGTCTCATGTTTTAATGAAAATGTCAGATTTTGATTCCAGACATGTTGGCTCCAGCAACTGAATAAAAAGCTACGGATCTATTAGAAAATATAAATGTGTGCAAATGCTGCGGGGTGTTTAAATCAACAACGACGAGCCAAAGTAGGGGCAACGCCGCAGTGAGATGTTTATGACTCGTCTTCACTTGTCATCTGAAATCTGGTGCTGATCCATAACTGGCAACGGCCGTGACACGCCGAACTGTCGTCACTCTTTGTTCAGAAACAAAGACTAAAGTACCTGGATTTGATCACAGGATGTCTTTCTTACTTCATGCACCTTTAAAGTCCAGATTATAATTGCTATTTTTACCCAGCTGCTAGTTTTCAGTCAGATAATAATAATAATAATAATATTCTCATAAAAACTTCACCTAAGACCAAGCAGCTTTAAAGTTTCTATAGAAAGTAGAAACCAGTGAAAATGTTTACTAATCTATGATGCAATGACTTTCCTCGTTCCTGATGCAGCTTTAACACACATTCTGACTCTGGCGAGCAAGACGTGCTGCTGCAGTAACTTGCTGCTGACGGCTCCGGTGGAAAGAAGGGGTGAGCCGTCTTCAGCTCCTCTTTCATTCAGATGCTTTTTAAACACCAAAACATTCAACCAAAAAGAAGTGGCTGATGATGAATTATTATACGACTCAACGATCATTATGTTGGGTTTATTGGGAAGCTGCACGTTTCATCCGTTCATCTGAGCCAGTTTTCATTGAGGTGTTGTTCTGCTGCAGACCTGGACTATAAGTGCCATGTGGAGATTCTGGACCTGTTTGTCTGCATGCCTGACCAGTGGCTGGTCGATTCCCTTATGTCTTTATTGAATAAGTGTGTGTGTGCGTTTGTGTGTGTGTGTGTGTGGTAACCAGAGTATGGCAGATCGAACTGAACGTTTTTGCTAAATGAATATAGAAGTAATTACCAACACTAAATCAGTAATGAACAGACTAAATATGTTTAATAAATCCCATGACTTGTGTTTACAGAACAGCGTCAACCAAATTATTAAGACAAACTGATCAGCTGATCGTCCTCTTGGTGTTGTTTTGACTGCAACATCCCTTTAAACAAAGTGTAAACTAAGAGATTATCTGGGGAATGGATCATGTCTCCAAAACTGAATTTTCATTTACTCTTCTTTTACATATTTTCAGTAACTCCATGTTCTTTAAGGTAAGAGTTGAACATGTGCCTGAGTCTGTAAATGTTGGTTTTCCTGTTTAAAGAGCAAGTCACCCCCTGCCAGATTCTTACTCGACTCCCACTTCCTGTTTGAAAAATGCAACAAATGCTGTTGCCTAGCAGACTGAGAGGGCGGAGCCTCTAACAAATACACACACTCACGACATTGTGACATCATAATGTACCATCTAACATCATAACGTACCTCTTAGCCAATAGTGATGGCATGCAGTGCTGAGTTTTTGCCTGATGACGGTGCATCGCTGACAGTTTTAGGCAGAATATTTAAATTTTAACTAAGATGCACTAGAGTGCTGAATTATTGACTACATGTGTCTACAGCACAATCAGACACTCATTTATATAGTTTATCAGCAAAAAAAATGGTGATTTGAAGTGACTTGCTCTTTAACCTCGTTCTGTTCTTCGCTCTGGAAGTAGGAGGTGTCTAGAGAAATCATCCTAACTCGAACCACATGGCTACTTTGTAAGATGAAAAGTGAAAAGATTAAATGTTTAAACAGTTTTAGCGTTGTTTATTTAGCACATGGTTCCTTTTAACAATGTTGTTGGTTAAAACTGTCAGAGAAAATAAACAGTTGTACTCATTTAACTGTCCTCTTTTTGAGCACCACACTGTAAACCTTAATAAGTTCACAGAACTCAAAAATTATATTGTAACAGAAATATTTAAAGAGCAAGTCACCCCCTACCAGATTCTTACTCAGCTCCCACTTCCTGTTAGAAAAATGCAACAAATACTGTTGCCTAGCAGACCGAGAGGGCTTTGCCGCTAACAAACACACTCACACACAGGCTCACAACGACATTGTGACATCATATGGTACCAGCTAACATTCTAAGATACCTCTTAGCCAATAGCGATGGCAGATTTAAATTCAAATGCAGTGCAGAGTTTTTACCTGACAACGGCACAACGCTGACAGTTTTAGGCAGAAAATTAAAATTTTTACTAAAATGCACTAAAGTGCTAAACTATTGACTTCACGTGTCTTCAGCACGATTAGACATGCATTTATGTAGTTGTAGCGTGATGAAGGTTCTCTGATTTGTGCCAAAGGTCACATTTGCCCAGCTGGGTCAAGTTGGGTCAAACAGTACTTTGAATCCACAGATTAAAGCCCAAGGAGCCACGATGTCTGCCAAGATCATAACACCAGTATCTGCTGCTCTGTCAGAAGAAGGACACTTCAAGCCACGATGATAATTAAATAATAATTAATAAACTCATGATTTTATTACTGTTTAAATAATCATTAATACATGATCACTTGGTTCAAATATAAAGGTATTTTAATCACATGAAATGGATTATTATGCTTTGGGTATTACATTGATAATTATTATAAGGTTTATAAAGATGTGTTCAGCAAAGAAGACCTTCACTGTCATCCAACACAGAGTTCAGATAACAATAACTGCAGCACATGTTTTTTGATGCATGACCAAGCTTTCTTCCGGAGAGAGAGGGAGTGGTTCTGAGAGAGTTTGGTAAAATCTAACCATCACAGATTTCACGTGCAGTTCTTCAACCGACACCACGAGGAAAGGAAAGCGGCCGTCTCCTTGACCCTCTGCAAGCTATTCTGTCATGCCGACAAGAATGGCTAAAGAACAAATGAACCGTAAACCAGCTAACGCAAGACTCCCAGAGTCATTGATTTCTGAAGTTAATTTAAATACGAGAACGTGCATCTGCCAAATGCTTCGTACAGCCGTGTACCCAGGACATCTCTGGACCGGACGATCGGACACTTGCGTCTATTCTACCAGCCGAAGTGCCACCTTGGAGGAACCCATCCTCCTGATATCTGGATCCACAAAGGGGGTCCTGTCTTGGGTGAGGAAGAACACGATAGAATGTGTTTGATGCTGTTTTCTCTAAAAATAACTCAGTTATATGCAAAACATCATTTCATCCAGAACACCTTCCATTCCCTCTGAAAGAAACCTTCTGAGAACTGCATTCACGCATTCAAAACTCATCATTCTCAATTTTAGTTCCATCCAACACAGGTTGCTTTTAAACAAGTAATATCAAAGCTGTTAAGGATTGTCATTAAAATTGCCATCCATGAATTGTCATTTTATGATTGTCGCTTCAAATCTTTCAGTTTAAATTTGTTAGTAAATAAATTTCTTCATTTTTAAATTTGCCTCATTATTGAAACGAAACACAGAAAAGGGCTGCATTTCCAGTTTATCGAATGAAAATAATCTTACAGAATCTTCTGTTTAATAAATAAACTTTTATTAATTTAAGCATCTTAAATTAATATTCACACCATCACATAGTTTATCAGAAAAAAAGTTGAATTGGGAGTGACTTGCTCTTTAAGTGATGTTTTTAAAGTTGCCTTAAATTACCTCAGTGTTATCTTATAAATATCAATATTCCTCAACTTTTAAATAGGGGGTAATTCACTCAAGATTTTCAATATTTTTCAACTCCTATTATTCAGAAAATACACAAAAGATTTTTGGTGTAACTGATTACACAAACATTTTTGAGTGAAACAGCTGAAAATACATCACTTTATTTAGCTGCTTTAGATTAACATTTTTAAGTAAAACAATCATATATTTTTGTTAAGTATTGAGTATAGCGCCAAATCACGACAAGAGTTGTCTCAAGGCACTTTACATTGTAAACATTCCAATACAGGTCAGCTCATTAAGCCAATCAGTAGAAAGTTTCCTATTAAGGAAGACAGCAAATTGCATCAAGGCACTGACTAGTGTCAGAGAATTTACAGCAATCCTCATACTAAGCAAGCATGCAGTGACAGTGGAGAGGAAAACTCCCTTTTAAGAGGATCCTGGATCAGTATAAGCAGCCATCTGCCACGACTCACTGGGGATCGAGAAGACAGAAATTTCATGGTTAAACAGTACATGTTAAAATCTAAGCTCAGCTCGGCAGTGACTTAAAATACATAAATATAATTTTACTTACCGAAATAAATGAAGTGGAGACTCCTTGGACGCTCTATTAGTGCAATTAATGCCACAGCAAGTCATTTTGTCCAACAATTGCACAAAAATATCCAAAAAAAGAAAGCACAAACACTACAACTAATGGTCTAAGTCACATATGTCAGACTCAAGGCCCGCAGGCCAGATGCGGCCCGCGGAGCATTTATATGTGGCCCGCGAGATAAATATCAAAAATATATTAAAACTGGCCCGCTGGCCGATTTTACCGCAAAGACTACAACTCCCATGATGCTTTGCGGCGTCAGCACGGAGCCGACGCGCCCCCTCCTTTGTGTTTTTTCCAGCGCCTGCTGCCGGTGTCTGCAGCTCCGCTGTCTCGGACAAACTAAACACTCCTCTCATTCAGTGCCGAGTTCACTCAGCTATTTTCTGACGTTGAAGCCCAGACATGGAGATTCTAGCCGCTCAGTAATGTGTTCACGACTGAAAGAGAAAATTTTCCAACTAACTTCCAGACAGAGCTGATATAACTCCAGCGAGCAGCGACACGCTCAAACCAGCACGACTCTGTGGCTGCTGTAGTTGTTATTTTTCCTCCCCGACACACAACAACGTGGTCAAGCTGCTCAGACATGTTCAGCAGCACAAACCTATGTGAGCACCTGTTGTCATCTAATGTTGTCATTATTACGATGAAGATGAACAAAACAACAGGAGTCTCCTCCTCAGCTCAGATCAACCCCATGATGCAGGTATCTGGCTGGAACAGGTGAGCATCACAGTAAACCAGTGGAGCAAACTGAGCTTTAAATATGTTGGTTTTATGCTCTTTTTCTGCTCCAAAACATGACAGTTAACAGGTGCGATGTTGCATTTTCATTTAAGATAAAATGATATTTTTATTTGTTGTTGGTCTGTGAGAAAAGGTTTAAAAGATTTAAAGATTTAAAAGATTTTAAAAATGCTGATTATACCACAAGTAATGAATACCACTGATGCCTTTTATTTAAAACTGACTTGCTCGTGTGTAATTTGGTTATTCCACATTCAGGGTTAATGCAGAAATAAGTTTGTTTTCAAATTTAAAGATTCAAAATTGCTTATATGTTGATAAAGAAAATGTGCAAATTTGCCGTCACTCTTTCAAAAAATATTAAGTTAGGCCCTCGACTCCGTCCCAGAGTTTCATTTCGGCCCCGTGTGAGTTTGAGTTTGACACCCCTGGTCTAAGTTGAGAGACTGAAAATGACGGAACAGTTTTCAGGCGAGGCCGAGGCTCAGACTGAGGCCTTTCCCCGGAGCTAGCTCTGCGGTCACGTGGGTCTAATGCTCATTAATTATTCAGAATTTTAGGCTTTTAATACACTTAAACAGAAGAGTGAGAAAAAAATTCACCCCACTCAGAGTTGTCATGAGTGTAAACTAGATCATTTAAACCTAAAATATGTTTTGGTACCAGGCTGTAAACATGTTTATTTCTGCTGTGAAATTGGTATTTTTAACATGGGAGTCAATGACAGTGTTGGGAACGTTACTTTAAAAAAGTAATTAGTTATAGTTACTGATTACTTTGTCAAAAAAGTTACTCAGTTACTAACTGAGTTACAAGATTACAAAAGTAACTAATTACCAAGAAAAATAACTACTTAGTTACTTTTTTCATTAAAGCATGCAAGAATTACTACAATAGTGAAATATAAATGACTAATGACTGGAACATAATAAAATGTAAGTCCAAATGTTTTTTATAAACCTGAATAATTTAAGTAAATAAGCACTTAACAGGAGGAACTACTAACAGGAGCATTACACTTATCTAGACTATTAAAAGGTCACTGTGTGATATTTAACAAGACCCCGATCAGCTAAAATTTAAAATTGCTAATCGAAACACCTGTAAAGGTTCCTGAGCCTTTAAATGGTCTCTCAGTCTAGTTAAATTACAGAAATTAATGTAATTTTGCACAGCATTTTAATTTTTCCAGCTTCACATAATTGTGTGTTTTTAGCAGCATTTCTGTTGCTGGTAATCTAGTAACGGTTAAATAAATAAATAAAATCCTTTAAAATGACACTAGAAGAGGCACAAGCCTGATGGAGGACTTACATTTACTAACTTGGGTCAGACCCAACCACAGAAGAGCTGAAGCTGGATGGTAAACACACACAGGTAGTTCTGATAACACCTGAGCTCCATGACGTGTGAGACTGATGCATCAGTGTTACAGCGTGACTAAAGACATGATCAGAAACAGGTTACAGCTGGATGATCTAGGAAGGTAGAAGATCAGGACGTCTGAGCGGTGAACAGGTGAGCGGACCTTCGGGACGTCCCGCTGTCACGCTAAGAAGGGCACGGCTGCAGATCCACACCTGCAGTCGTAGACTATTCATCACGTCTTCCTCGTTCTTCACGGCCGTGATGCGCTTGGATGAAAACATCTGCCTCTTCAGCTCCTGATCAGCTGATGACAGCTTCAACACACCGCGCTGATTAACGCACGCATTTCCTTATCAGTAACAGAAACAACGTTTTGATAAAAGAAGACGGTAATTAATTAGTTTGCTCGTTACAGAAAGAAATATTTTTTTTATTAACGCGGTTATTTTAAACGGCGTTATTCCCATCACTGCTCAGTTGGGTCTACAGCAGGCAGTGACTGAGACACTGAGGGTCTCCGCCCACCCGACCAATCATCATCGTGTTTGTAAGTGTGTTACCGACACCTCTCTCTCCCTGGCTGCAGCTGAAGTGTGGCGGTCAGAAAGCCTCACACTGTTACTCAACGTTCGACAAGCTCATAGTAACACACAACCTTCCGTCCCCAGTAACGGTAACGGCGTTGCAACAGTGGGAAAAGTAATTAATTAGATTATTCCGTTACCTAAAAAAGAACGCCGTTAGTAACGCCGTTATATTTAAACGGCGTTACTCCCAACATTGGTCAATGAGGATTTGCTCGCTTCTGACACCAGCCCCCAGCGGATGAGGGTGGAACTGCAATTTATTTCACTTCCGCGTTGGCCTCAATTTCTGTCCCGCATTGTGGGGGCTTGGTTTCTACTCATATATTCACATAGCTGGAGTTGTTGGGGTAGCAATGCAGACTCTAAATGAATCTAAATAATAAATAAATAACTACTAATAATAATTAGGGAACGGTCGTGACGTCACTGAAATCACCACTGGCTAGTTTCACTAAACGACTATAAAGGACCACTGATACTAAAACAAAGAACGTCCGAGACACTCCAAACTGGCAGGGTAACAGGACTTTGGTGGCAGATAATGCCTTATTTAGAGGCAGCACTGCTGCCACAGCAGCTCCCATCATGGATATATGTCGATCGTAGATGGATTTTTCTCGAACCCCAAACAGCACCAAAGTTTTCTGGGTGAGTAAATGAACGTATTGCATAGTAGAAATAAGGTCCAGGTAGCAATAGAAAAGTCACCGTTTAATAATAACACAACTTGTTCGTCATACCCATTCTAGTCACGTTCGTTTCCTCCTTAATTCTGGAGGCAGAGTCGGCTCTTCTGTGGAGATGAGCGCCGGTGTCCACAGCGCCAACAGCTGATCCCTGGTGTAAACAATAGGTTCATGGATGGAGCCGGAGGAATTTCCCAGTGCGTTCCCACCAAGTTTAGAAAGCAGTAAAAAAATTTTACACAAATCACTAAAAAGTCCTCCTGTGGATGGTGCGGTTCAGGGGACATGTGCCCCCAATAACAGCATTAAAAACATGCAACACAAGACAAGCAGACAATAAAAAAGAAAGAAAAGACGTAAGAGCTGCTGTAACTGGCTGCAGCTTGTGCTGTGCCATCTTGGTAAGGTTTTACAAAAGCATGTTGTAATTTTCATGAATAAAAAGTGTCATCTAAGTCAGTGTTTTGGAATAAATGGTTAATAAAGTCTGTTAGCCTTCATGTTACACCCCTGAGGGTGAAAGTCGCTGTGCAGAGGGGAGTAGATGTGAGAGCGAGACATACAAAAATTATCTGTGCTTTATTAACAAAAGGCAAAACACAAATTCTCAGTCCTTATTGGAATAACTAAGGGAGAAAAACAATGTTTTTATTTGGTTAAACAAAATAAGTATAAACAAAACATGCAAATGACTAAAGGATTCACTTAAAACACCTGAGGAAATAAGCCTCAGGGAGGTACTGAAGCAAATGACCAATTAAACCAAAACAGAATAATTAAAACCAGATTCTTACCCAACATCACACAAAATCCAATAGATTTAAAGAAGACAAAACCCAACGGCTATTTACTAAACAAGCCCAAATGGTGGTAATAAATCTAATGAGGAAAGTCAAAAACAAAATAACGACTAAATTAAACAAAATAACTATTTATCCAAACCGGGGCACAACTACCTACTTTAGGAGGGGGACATAATTGGGCATCCACAACCCCACCCCCCCACCCCACCCCATGCTAAAGATTTTGTTTCTAATAGAATTAATTTTACTTGTAAAAAATCCCATAAAGTCGTTGCTGCTGAGGGCTAAGGGAATAGATGGTTCAGAGCTATGATTCTGTGTAAGTTTGGCAACTGTACTGAAAAGAAATTTAGGATTATTATTATTAATAATAGCAGTTCTAGTTTGTCGAGGCTTATTTTTATAAAGCACAAGACTATTTTTCCAGGATAAGTAGGACTCCTCATGGTGCGTAGAGCGCCATGTACAACAATTATACAAGATCAACAAGACATCACAACACGGAATAAAACATGAAAATAAAACAAAAAACGCCCAATCGGCCAATTAAAACAGTCAATGACACCAGATAATACTAATAAAACACTAAATAAAGCTAAAATATTACACAATGGTGATTCGTGGATCAATTAATATTGATAAAAGCTCTAAAGGCTAAAATGTAACCCAGTTCAGATTCATGACTTAAAAGCCAGATCATTAAAGTGGATTTAAAAACCACAACAGGTGACTGGTGGATTGAGATGGGCAGATCATTCCATAGTCCAGTTTGTTTTATAGAACTGGACTATGGTGGGTTCATGGTGGGTGTACAGAGTTACTAAATCTTTGCTTTTCAGGACATAAAAGAAATTATGTTTAAATATGGTTACAAGTAGGGAGGTCCCGATACAACTTTTTCCACTTCCGATATGATACCGATATTGCAGCCTTCAGTATTGACCGATACCGATATCAATCCGATATGATATCAGCACATACACACTTTTACCTATTTCATATTGTGGAATGTAGAAAAGGCTTAATCAAGTGACTTTTTAATAACCTTTGGTTGCATAAATGTGAACAGCTGAGGGAAGAGACATAAGGAAAAAAACACAATATTGTTCGCTGACCAACTGCTACAAGTTGTGTTTAAAGCAGGGGTATTCAATTCTGGGCCTGGAGGTCCGGTATCCAGCACGTTTTAGTTTTTACTGTTTCAACACACCTGATTTTAATCAGCAGGTAATTAAAAGGTTTCTGCAGAGCCTGATGAGCTGCTGCACAGGTGAATCAAGTGTGTTGAATCAGAGAAACCACTAAAACGTGCAGGATACCGAACCTCCTGTCCCAGAAACGCATACCCCCGGTCTAAAGTTTAATTTTACACACAGCGAAAATCCTCACGTAATGGTTTGTGATCCTGATTCAAATGCACATCGAGGGGGGACGACGTATAAAACTTCCCCGGTTCTGTTCAATCTTTGGAAGCTTGTGCATGACAAGTGTTGCACTGAGCCAAACTGTCTTTTTTGGACTTTAACAAAAACTACTGCCAGATGGCCGACATTGCTCCTTGCTAGCAAACACTTTTCTGATCACGTGGACTTTGCACGCTGGATCTGGACGCTGCTGGATAGAATTGCTGTAATGGAATTTAAAGCAGAACAGACTGCTTATATTGGAGATTTTTGATGCAGTCCGATATAATCTGATACGGTTTTTTTGGGCCGATATCCGATACCAATATCGGAAGGGGACATCCCTAGTTACAAGAACATAGCTACCCATCTGAGTGTGGTTTATAGGAAATAATCACAGCCTCCCTTCATTTCACTACCAGAATGATATAAAAATCACCTGCAACATTAATAAAAATTATTATTTTAGCCAACAGCTTGGAGCTTCATATTTTCTTTGGATTTAACTTCCTACGTTTGTTTTACTCATTTCCTCAAATGCATCGATTTTAATAACTATAATGTAAAAAGCATCATAGCTGTGCTTTTAAAACAAAGCCACAACTCTTTTGACTGAAGGACTTGCCTCCTCCTGCTGGTTCTGGGTCGCAGCTCTCCTTTTCTTGAAGGAAGCAGAAATGAAGCTCCCTGCTCAGTTCCACCACCGGCTGGTCAGGAAGGAAGTCCAAACAGTCCAGAGCTGCACAGAGCCACTTGTCATCCCAAAGAACGACAAATAAACACAAACATTTACAAGAAAATCTCATTAATCTGTAAAGTAAAGCAGCTGGGATCCATGCCGCCGCCACAGGTTCCAGTTCTCAAACCCACTGGGAGCTCCTGAAGGCCTGGAGGATCTGTCTGTCCAGGTGGTTGCTGCTGTAGATCAGGTCTGGGTTTCCATGAGCCACCAGGCTGGCTGTAGAAGGAGGAGGAGGAGGAGGTCTGGCTGCACTGGAGCACTCCTTCCAGCAGGGAGAGCTCTATAATGTTTAACAGCCGGAGAAGAGTCTGCTCGGTCAGACGAAGGAACACGTGGAAACTCCATTACCCACAGTGCACCTCGAGGTAAAGGTCACAAGAAATTTAAACGGGTAGTGCGGCACATTAAGAACCTACTTTTACAGCCATAACAGGCACTTATATTGCTTTTGGAGTTTATTTTGTCGCTAATTGCTTGTTCGTTAAGATTGTTTTGTTGTTAAATAGTCAATTATTGTTGAAAATAAGTCAGACCAAAAGCTGAGTCCTGGAAAACGCTAAGCTAAGCTAAGTGGAGGCTAACACAACTCCAGGATGCTAATATCGTTGACTTTCTGATTCACTTCACAACCATGGATTAGCACGTCTTGTCCCGGTATTTTTCCAACAATAACTAGTTTTAAAAACGGAGCAGAACTTCCCCGCAGCTGAACAGAACCGGAGGAGACGATGAGCCTAGCTCCGAAGGAACTGTCCAACCTGCTGAGCATCATCTCGGAGGAGGCCTGCTCCAACTCCTTCGAGACTCTTTCCACTCACTTCCATCATTACTTTGGCAAAGCAGAGCACTTCCGGGTGGGCTCGGTGCTAGTCATGCTTCTCCAGCAGCCGGACCTGCTGCCCAGCTCCCCGCAGCGGCTCACCGCCCTCTACCTGCTGTGGGAGATGTACCGGACGGAGCCCCTGGCCGCCAACCCGTTCGCTGCTGTCTTTGCCCACGTCCTGAACCCGGCTCCGGCAGGAGAGGAGCAGGAGAAGGCGCTGTCCGGTAGGACTAAATAATCCGGCATTAATGAAATCCATTCATTGCCATTGTATACTGGTAACACAAATATAAACACATCAAAGTCCATGATGGAGTCCCATACGTCTATGAGAGGAATGGCAGGAAATACAAGTTGCTAATACTGCTCCTGCACATTTACTGAAAATCTACGTATCTAAGGAGATGAATTCAGCCCCACCTGTTACCTGTGGTGATTTTGTGTTCAGGCTTCCTGCCGCCTATCACCCAGCCAGAGAAGTTCTTCCTGTCCCAGCTGATGTTGGCACCACCCAGAGACCTCTTCAAGAAAACACCCAGACAGGTGTCCTGCATGGACATCACCAACATGCCCCAGCCCATCGACATCAGTGGGCTGCAGCTCGCATTAGCAGGTCGGGGTGTGTGTGTGTGTGTGCCTGTCCTCTGCATCAGAGCTCTTGCCCCAGTGAGTAGACAGCTGCTCAGGGGAGAAAGCAGTGTGTGCATATGTGTGTGTGTGGCATAAGATTATGAGGACACACACAGAAAATTAATAAACTAATGTGGTTCAGAGTCTCCAAAAGCAACACAGCTCGTGCCCGCCTTTGTTTACCTTATTATGGAGGACACCGCGGACTTTCCCGCGCGTATTAATCACCGCCCACAGGCTCGGGGATTTCTGCGTTCCTGAGAAGTCGCTCGGATTTATACGTGAACACTACACCGCCCGTTCGAGACCAGACTCGCTCCATCCAGACCCACCTAACGGGTTGCCTACCCCCGGTTCAGGCTGAGGTTTAACTTATTTAAGCCTACTTAATACCAACTTGATATAAATATTTTGCAAATACTGACTAAGAGTTATACGGTGCACTTATAATCTAAAATAAATCGAAACATATGGTAAAAATATGGCCTGTATTTGATATAGTGCCTTCTAGAGTCCTGGGAGTCCAAGGCGCTTTACAACGCCATCAGTCATTCACCCATTCACACACTGGTGGGGATGAGCTACGACGTAGCCACAGCTGCCCTGGGGCGCACTGACAGAGGCGAGGCTGCCGAGCACTGGTGCCACGGTGCCTCCGACCACCACCAGCAGGCAAGGGGGGTTAAGTGTCTTGCCCAAGGACACAACGACAGCAACAAACTGAGCGGGGCTCGAACCTGCAACCTTCCAGTTATGGGGCAAGCACTTAACTCCTGTGCCACCGTCGCCCACATATGTTGCATAATGGTTATTTAGTCCCCTCCAGCGGTGCTGTGGGAGAGTGTACGGCAGCGGCGCGTCACTCAGAGATGATTTATTTTTTATCAGCCTGAGAAACTTATCTCTAAACTAATCAGTGACAGGTCCCATCAGTTAATGTAATAATTGTCCCAGGCATTTTGGGCATCCCTCTCCCTGCTTTCACAGTGATCGTGTGCTGCAGCACACACACACACACCATAGACATAAACATAGATGACACCTGGACAGTTTGCAGCACATGAACAGGATACAAACAAATGAAGTAGAAGAATTCAACACCAACAGCTGCAGGTGTTAATAATACAGTGTAAAACAATCACATATATGAGCTGTTTTGTTGGTAGAGTCTGTTGTTGTTTTTAGCACTTAGGTAGTTAAAGAATGAGTTGCAATGTAGTTTGTTCCAGTGGTGTTGCTGTGGTGTGATGTCATCAACAGGCGCAGGTCCCTGAGCGGATCTGATACCTACACCAGCATCAGAAAAGGAATTGCAAACAAGCAACTGTGGGCCAGAGCCGCTGAAATAAAACCAGGAGCTGGATGCGTTTCGAGTTGAGGCGCTGATCGAGCACAAAACACGTATAAAACATGTTACATGGAAGTAGAGCGGGTTGTCCAGTAATCAGAGGGTTGTCCCGGCTCACCGCCCGGGTAGCTGTAGCTACACTGTAGCTCATCACCATCAGTGTGTGAACGTGTGTGTGAATGACGCACTGTAGTGTAAAGCGCTTTGGAGTCCTCTGACTCATGGCACTAAATAAGTGTGGGTCATTTATCATCATTGTCCTGGTTCATCATGTCCGCTCTTTAAGCACCTCACCATTACGTCGTGTATAGTTCTGCTCCAAACAAGGAGCTAATGTTTAACACGTCATTTGTAAGTCAGGTGAGAACATTGGTTGATGGTGAGCGTGTTTACGTACGTTATTACACGCTCGTACCAGGATGGTCGTGTCGCTCTCACCTTCAGCCCCTGACCCGTTTCCATGTCTGCTCCTTGGTCTAACAGAGCGCCAGTCGGAGCTTCCCACTCAGAGTAAAGCCAGCTTCCCCAGCATCCTGAATGACCCAGACCCAGACTCCTCCAACTCAGGGTTCGACAGCTCCGTAGCCAATCAGATCATAGAGTCTCTGGTCACAGGACCGCGGCCTCCCCTGGAGAGTAAGTGGTCTTCATTTTCACTTTTATTTCTTCAGAACAGATTAGGAGAACCTAGAGTTTGTTTATTCACGCTTCCTGCCGAGTGCCTGAGGAGGTTAAGGAAGGTCAAGACGAAGTTACACGTGTTCAGAGCTCCTTAAAGCTGTGGTGTGTAAAGATTCTGCTTGGGTTGTCATGGTTACCGCATCAGCTTCAGAACGCATCACCACCTGTTTGTTTTTCAGGTCACTTCCGGCCCGAGTTCATCCGGCCTCCGCCGCCTCTCCACGTGTGTGAGGATGAGCTGGTGTGGCTGAACCCCACCGAGCCGGATCACAGCATCCAGTGGGATCGCTCGATGTGTGTGAAGAACAGCACCGGCTTGGAGATCAAACGGATCATGTCCAAGGCCTTCAAGAGCCCGCTGTCAGCTCAGCAGCAGTCTCAGGTGGGTCCTGGACTCCCAGGAGCGCTGGATCATATAAACACCGTGGTTGTCCTCCTCACCGTCTCTTCCACCTGTGTAAGCAGCTGCTGGCTGAGCTGGAGAAGGATCCGAAGCTGGTTTATCACATCGGGCTGAGCCCGGCCAAGCTGCCGGACCTGGTGGAGAACAACCCGCTGGTGGCCATCGAGATGCTGCTGAAGCTGATGCAGAGCAGCCAGATCACAGAGTATTTCTCAGTCCTGGTGAACATGGACATGTCCCTGCACTCCATGGAGGTGGTCAACAGGTGAGGGCTCGGCTAAAGTGTCTTTTGTGAGTTTCCTGTGTGAGACACGGGGTCTTGCTGTTGTGTGGGGGGCTGTCACTGTCCCGTTGTTCCAACTCTTGACCTGCATGGTTTGTGTTTTACCGCTGTACTTGTTTCTGCGGTGTTTTATGTTGAGACCTGATATTTGAATGGATTCTTTAACCCTGAATCATCTTCAGATGAGATGATTGTCTGTTACAGCTCAGCAGGCTGAGGTCAGAGCTCTAACTCTCTTCATTGTGTTTCTGTTTCCCACCTCCATCAGACTGACCACAGCTGTTGACCTGCCCCCAGAGTTCATCCACCTCTACATCTCCAACTGCATCTCCACCTGTGAACAGATCAAAGACAAATACATGCAGGTAACGGATTTTTCTGACTGGAGCTTCAGCAGCACAACAGTAAACTGTGTAACGTTATAATATCCCGGTCTGATGACACCATGTCTGTCTCTCCTAGAACCGGCTGGTACGACTGGTCTGTGTCTTTCTCCAGTCGCTGATCCGAAACAAGATCATCAACGTCCAGGACCTTTTTATCGAGGTCCAGGCCTTCTGCATTGAATTCAGCCGCATCCGGGAAGCCGCCGGCCTCTTCCGCCTCCTTAAGACTCTGGATACAGGAGAAAACCCGTCTGAGGTCAAACCCGCCAAATAAAGCGAGATGGATCAACACTGCTAGCGTTCCCGTCATCAGAGGAGCCGCTCAGCCAGAGAAGATCCTGTACATATGTGGACTGAACTCTTGGGACTCCCCTCCACCTACAGCCTCACCTTCTTCTGCTCTAATGTAAAGAAATAATGTTCCTCCAGGGTTTTTTTGTTGTTGTTTTCCATTAAAACAACATGTTTAAATAAATGTTTCATTTTCTTTCTTCTCAGAACCATTGACCTAGATTGGATTAGGTTAGATAAGATTAGATTCAGCAGTGACACAAAATCTCTTCTCATGAATTCTCCCAGAGCTGGCCACAGATCTTGGACCACGGTGGACCAGCGAAGCCCGATGTCCTCGGTCAGCTTACCTAGTTATAATTTTTTGTTACTAAGCCAGCCGGAGAGGTGCCTTTACTTTGGTGTCACTTTTTTTTTTTTTTTTTTTTTTTTTTTGCTAAAAACGTCTGGAAAAACCTGTTAGCTTTGGGTTGGCATATAGCTAATGTCCCACTGATCTCCAGCCGTGGAACATGAGCTGATTTAAAAGGCCACGGTGCCCGGCTACAATCGCAGCGGTTTGAGGATCTGCGTGTTAACAGTCCCAGTCCATATTAGATCTCCACAGGCGGCCAGCATGACTACAGCGTCACACGGGAGCCGGTCGGCCGAGCAAGTGGACTACCATGGTCCCCGGAGCCCTTCTTGGATTAGCTAAGTTAGCTAGTAGCTACATTGGTTTCATTTGTTCCAACCCTGTTCCAAATGTAACAGCCCCAGCTTCTGCTCCACCTGTTGTCTCGTTGTTGGATTGTCTCGGAGTGACAGGCATGATGAGATTTGTGACATGGTCAAAAAATCTGTGGTGGGAACCTTCAATTTATGGCTTCAACCTCCCCCCGCAGAAAAACGGGCGGGCTTTTGTATGTCGATGGTGTGTCCACACTGAACATGCTTGAATTTGGTGACGTGTAAGGATCTGTCTGATTCTGACTTTGACCATTTCCGTTTCCCTGTAGGAATTATAATTTTCAGCAGAAGGATTTTCTCCCCTCCATCTTTTGTTGGGTCTAAAATATGATGGTGCATTAAATACAAGTTTCCAAAACCACATGAGGTCACAGAGCTTTCTCTGTATGGTTATGAAAATCATTTCCCAAAAGTTATCAGAGATGAGGTGTTTGCACTTAAAAGCCTAAAACTTAGAGACTTGGTTCACATACAGCGGAGCAGAAAAATAATAAAAACTAGATAAATTGAGTGTCTTGCAGGAATGCTGTTTGAATGCTGATTGATGTAAAGCTGAGCAGATCCATCAGGACTTTGGGTTGGGGGCGAACTGGAGCACCGAGAGAAAACCCCCATGCAGCACAAGGAGACAAAAATGTTTTGATCGGGTGATCGTTAACACTCGTGCTGCAGGTCTTTTCGTACCTCGTGGAGGAAGGAGATCATTCCTGGATACGAAATCACCTGCCTGAAGCTGAGTAGCAACCCTGGGGACAATAACCATACACTTGAGTGGGGTTTAAAAATTGCTGGGGACAATAAAGTAGGCTAGCACAGGGGTCGGCACCCCGCGGCTCTGGAGCCGCATGCGGCTCTTCCATCCATCTGATGCGTCTCTCTGTGCTTGTAAAATAATGAATGGATATTTAAATAAAATGCTTTATATTTTACTGCATTAATTTTACATCTGTATGCCAATTCTAAATGTAAAGATTGTCTGCGTAAACCTGAACAGGTCCAACCCGGTCTTACTGTGAGATCGGGTTGACGAGTCACGCTTGTGCGTAATCATAGGCGTTTTCTGAGCTGAGGAGGATGTGAGATTCTGGGATTCTCCTCAGACGGCTCCTGGATGCGTCGCCACATTGGAGACAGGAACAAGCACTATTCAGCCAAAGTTTCATAATCAGGGAACATTTTCTAAGTGACAAGTCTCTCTGAGAGACCGGGTTTGGAAAACACTTGCTTCAGTGGGAGGAGCCTTCCACATGCGCTCTGGTTCTCTGGGTGGCTCTGGGGTTAATCAAGTTTAGTTGTTTCTCTTTGCAACAATCTTCACAGGAAGGCAAAACAGTTAAACGGCAGGTTACAGATATTTCCATTTGACTGTTTATTTTGACAGATGAACTCAAGGATGTTGCTTGGTTTGAAAGAATTACCCTGACGCACACTGATGCGCATGGATGAGCTGACATTTTAATCGTTAACGCACATCGCAGAGGTAAAATATTCCCATCAGAACATCAGAGCTTTATACTGGACACTGTGTTCAGCGCGGCTCGGAGCGCCCACGGTGGACAGTGAGCTGAAGATCTGGTGTTCGCAGCGCAGTGCAGAACCACGGCGTATGCGATAAGATTTCCTCCCACTGAAACAGTCTGGAAACCAGGTCTCTCTGAGGGATGTGTCACTTGGAAAAATGTTCTTTTTATGAAATTATGAAACTGGCTGAACAGCGCTTGTTCCCGTCTCTAATATGGAGACGCATGACGCGTAGAGACATTTGATTACGCACAAAGTTTATGTGGAGCAGATGCGGTCGGGCCACGGCAGGTGAAATGTTCCTAGCCTACATGAAGTGAAACTGTTTAATTGTAACATTAATGTGTTACTGGACACGCTGGTCTGGTTGGTTAGACCAGTGTTTGAAGTGGAAAACAAACACACACACACACACACACACACACACACACACATCAATTAAAATAATGCTGATAGCATGGACTAGAAGACAGGTGATGGTTTACGTATTTAAATGATGATCAGGCTGCTGTAAAATGTAATCTCCATCCACATCCAGACACAGTTATCCTCTATTCTTTCTCTAGTTGCTCTGCTCATGTCTGGGCTGATCAGCTGATGGTGCGCGCGGCGCGCCTAACTAGCGGCTGTGATGCACATTTTACGCATTTGGAGAGGTGGGCTGGATGCTTTGCGTTTACTGGAAGATGGTCCACTTAACGCACGGGTGTAGACTACATATTAATGACAAATGAATGAAAATTAAATTGTGAGTTTTTACTTCATATTTTATAAATAAAAATGACGGGGGAACACATTTATGACATCTTTTTAAACTAAATTTTCTAGCGCGACCTGCCTGCTTCACTTAAGTCACTGCTTATTAAGGTCCGTCCAAAATTACTGTGGGAAACGGGTAATAATGGCTCTTTGATGGGAACAGGTTGCCGACCCCTGGTATAAGATCTGAGCTGGTAAAACAAAAATCCTCATCAGCAGGCGTTTTTGAAAGTGGGGGGGACACAGCTGCCAATCACAAATTTTGCCGGGGACATGTCCCCGGCGTCCCCGGTTAAAATGACGCCTATGCCCGGCAGCACTGTGCGGAAAAGTGAATGAAAGCACCCGCGCTATCCTGATCGGTCGGGGGGCTGCTGCTTTTCATAATCGGGGGAGCAGATATCCAGCTTCGACCCGAGATGGGAGTTTGGGGGTAAACTGCGCTCCCGTACAAATGATATCCTGTTCTGTCAGCTCCCAAATGGAGAAAATGTTTTGCGTGATTGGATCACATATTCGCCTACAACAGGCAATATCTTTTGTTTTCCATGCATGTTGTTTCGAATGAAGAAAATCCAGTTTATTAGCGTTGTTTTCTGATTGGAAACATCCATGGCCCTCGAGAGGAGTCCGAGTGGAGTGGAGATTTCGAGCGGAAACATTCAGTGTCATTATTGACAGCCTAGTAAACTGTTTGGAGCACAGAATGAATGCATACAAGAACATTAATGAAAAGTTTGCTGTCCTGTTGAACATGGATTCTAAAGACCTGGCTGCCATCTGCAAACAAGCTGATGTACTCACTGCACTGTACCCATCAGATCTGGATGAAAATCTGGCAGATGAAAGTATCCAGTTTCAGTGTTTCAAGATAAGACTCCTCCAAAACTACTGCAGGTTCTTTTAAAAAATAGTCTACAGTCCATCTTCACTAATGTGTTTGTGGCCCTGCAGATTTTTCTAGCTCTACCAGTTACAAATTGTGAAGGGGAACGATCATTTTCACAAATGGCAAGAATAAAAAGTGAACTGAGAACAACACGAACTCAACAGCGCCTCAGTGCACTGTCACTGATGGCTGTTGAATCTCGGCTTGTCAGGAATCTGGACTTTGATGACGTTGTATATGAATTTAGTAATAGAAAGGCCAGAAAGCAGTTTTTGGCAAGAGAGGAGACCAACAAGAGGAGACAAAAAGAGGAGGAAAGAGACGGTAGACAAGGGGCTAAGCACATTGTGCCCAGGGTGCCCTGAAATGATAATCCGGCCCTGGCCCTGAGTTACACTGTTGGTACACACACACACAAGACCAAGCAGGTGTGTGTTATCGTGTCATTGGATGTGATGGTCTGGTCCATAGTCTTGTGGACATGGGTTTGATGTTTTAATCAACAGTGTCACACATTCAGCTGTACTGCTACTTTAAGGATTCTGAGTTCTATAAACTGTCTGAATGACTAGAGTGTCTAACAGCGATCACCAGCTGGCTAGAAGATAACTTCCTTCAGTTAAACTCTGAAAAGACTGAATGTCTGATCATTGCCCCTGAGAGCACGGTTCCCCTGATTTGTCTAAAACTTGGTCATTTAAGGTGAACTTAAGGAATTTGGGTGTTTTTGGCCAATCAATGTCTCTTGAAGGCCACTCAAAAACGTTGGTCTGAAACTGTTTTTATCACCAAAGAAACATCTCCAAACTGCGAAGGTTGGTGTCAAAACATGAACTTGAAACGGTTCTCCATGCCTTTATCTCCTCCCGTCTAGATTACTGTAACACACTCTTCACATGTTTTAACAAAAAGCCCTCGACCTCCTTCAGTTGGTCCAGAACTCTGCAGCGAGGCTCCTAAATGGAGCAAACAGAAGAGTACACATCACTCCTATTCTACAGTCTCTGCACTGGTTACCCGTTAACTTTAGAGTTCATTTTAGAGTCCTGACTATAACTTTCAATGCTCTACATGGTCAAGCTCCTCCCTATATTACTGAACTGTTAAAGCCTTATGCTCCAACCCGAGCCCTCAGGTCCACACACCAGAACCTTCTAGAAGTTCCAGAGACCAGATATAAAAGTCTTTTGTATTCTTATTTTTAACTCAAGTTTGTAATCATCTTTCATTTGTTTATTAAATTTTATTATTTTATGACTTAACTTTTTCTGACTTTAATCTAATTCTGTTTTGAGATCATTGTGATTTTATGATGTTTTATTTTGCTTTGATCTATGTGAAGCACTTTGTGGTTCTATGTCAGGTCTAAAGAACGGGTAATTTACATCTTACTTATGAACCATAAATGTGAGATTCCATAGAAATATGAAACATCAATCTGATGGATCTTTGACTATTTCAACCAGAAGATCAGAACTTTTTATTGCAGGGATTAAGTGACACTTCGTATTAACCCAGAGGAAAGAGAGAGAGTCAGGTTTATAAAAGTTAAGAAATTTATTTCTACACAATTTAAACAAGACTAACTTTAACACTCTGTGTACTGATGGACTAAGGTGGAGTGAGACGTGAGAGGATGGTGTGTGTGTGTGTGTGTAATGTTAGTCAGAACCAGCAGATCTGGAGAAGCATTTAGTTCTGAGTGGGAGTGAATGTTTCGCTCTAAACTTAAGTAGGAGATTTATAACACACATGAAACGCCATCTGTCGGTCTACGTACCCCAGGGGAAGCTTCCGTTAGATCCAGAATGTCGAGGTCCTCTTGGACCCTCCTTGGAACCGAAGCTGGTAGAAAAGCAGCGGTGCTGACCAAACTAGTCTTGGAATGCTTCCAGGTCACGACAGGATATCACTGGCGTCAGCGAGACCCTGAAGGGGTCGTGAGGTTCAGCTTTTATTCTGAAGGAACCATTGCGGTCAGGTGTAACGTGCAACAGATTTTATCCAGCTTGTCGAGGTTCTTTATGGCTGAAGAGGAAGTCCGGATGGTCTGTCCGAGACTTCTCTAGAACGCTCTGAACTGAAGAAAAGGTGGCGTGGCATAGTTTTTATTTTGTCATATTTTGGTTTACTGGCGAATCAGAATTTGACATGCAAAAGAGGGTTTGTACAAACACCACAGATAACCACGCCTAGCCAGAAACGAAGGTTCTGATTGGATCAGACAAAAGGAAATGTGTCGTGTGACTTTAGCATTACGTGTCATCAGTGTCTAGTGCAAATGTCCAGGATTATAATAACTTGTAAAATACTACTGATCACAGGATTATAACATCAAGTAATAACATTGTCATTTCACAGATTGATTGAACATTGGGCTCACATTATTATTGGTAATAACAAAGTTGTTGATTATGTGTTTATCAAAATAGTTCTTCATCTTCGCTGTTACAGAGGTGAAGCAGTTCAGATGAGCAGAGTGCATGAAAGACCTTGGCCACTCCTCATGTAGATTAGGCCTGAGTCAGAGACTTTATGTCTCTGCTCGTGCAGACGCAGCAGATCATGACCTTTAGGTCAAAAACAGGACATTCATGACGCTAAACAGTGATAAGTGCTATAGAAATGAAATTTACTTACTTGCTTACATATGACTTCAGGTTAGTGGCATATTGTAATTAGAACAATTCAAAACTAGATGAGCAGTTGCAGTAGGACTGCACTCTGGGAAAAAATTGCAAAATAAAACACAGACAATGGTTCAGGTTCTTTAATAAAAATGGTTATAGAGACAAAGCTGGAGCATCAATTCTACATGAGGCATTGTGTCTAGGAACCAGAAGTGGGACGTTTTGAGACCGATACTAGAGAGTCCCGGTGGTTGGTTCTGTAAGCAGCCGGTGATCCAATCAGGTCCAGGCTGGTGGTGTCTTTAGCTTCTCATGCCACGAGCCATGAGGCAGGCAAACACTGTCATCACCATCTTGGGTTTGACCTCCACCAGGTCCTCGGGCAGCGCGTACACACGGGCACCAATCTTCCTGGCCATGGAGATGGCGTATCTGATGACACAACAATAACCAGAGTTTTTTATTTTAGACACAGCAGGAGAGCAGCTTCTGACCTGCACCCACCTGTTCAGCAGCCAGAGTACTGAAGCACAAAGCTGTTCATGTGTAAGCTAACATTTATTTTTACTGATTTGGTTGAATGTCTTTTTAATATTGAGCTCAAAGTTAGATTCAACAGTTGATACGGTTCAGAAATGTTGTTCAGCCCCTGCCACTAGTGACAGTTTAGAAATCGGCCATGAAAATCAGCCCCAGACCTCTTTGGCACTGAACACAACCTCCACATGACGGCATCAGCTCTAGAAAAAGCCATGTCGGTGGATCTTTACTTGGCATTGTTGAGTTTCTCCTCCTCCGTCAGGTCTTCAGCCTTCACCAGGTCGTATCGTATTGATCCAGGCTGGATGGCATCGATCAGGTCCAGAACCGGCATGCTTCTGCTGATGGACACGTCCTGCACACGGTGTTCAGGTAGGACATTGTGAATAAAAACGGTTGAGTTCCTTACACTCTGACAGGAAGTGCTGTGGGGCGGGGCTACCTTAAAGCTGGAGATGGTGTCTTTCTCTGCTTCTCTGAGTGTTTGGTTGACCCAGCCAACGATGGTGTCATCTGTTACTTTCTGTCCGTCACCCAGGTCCTCCAGGATGTTCAGAGTGTACCTGAGAGGACAGACACACAGTGAGACAGTCTATTCAGAGGACTCAGTGAGTCAGAAGTGAGTCACTGTTACCTCCTCATGAGCTGCCAGAGCAGAGCGAGGGTGAGGGTTCGATTTCCTGCGTTCAGGTCCTGACCAGCGATGCCGACCAGAGAGAATTTGGCCTCCTTTTTACCCAGCTCTACAGCGTAGTTACAGTTCTCCAGCTGAGACAGGAAACAACCGTTTTTATTGTTATAAGCTGCAGAGCAGAAGGAACAGATCCAAGGTTTTACTGTGGTTGGACCTTCTTCATGTTGCTGCCCAGCTTGGCATAGGGCGGCTTGTTGACCTTGTCCCAGTCCACTGGTACTTTAATCTTCTCGTACAGCTGGAAGATCACCAGGGCATCATCAATGTCTCTGTAACACACACACACACACACACACACACACACACACACACACACACACACACACACACACACACACACACACACACACCAGTTGGTGGATTTTTAATGGTGATGCAGCAGAAGAACAGCGCAGAGCTTACACGTAGAGGTGGTTGACCCGAGGGTTGACACCCAGCGAGTTCATCCAGTTCCTGAAGGTCCGCTCTTCTCTGGTTTCACCTGCAGGAGGACATCAGAAATTGCAGATAGAAACAGGAACAGCAGAGGAGGAACACGGAACATGATCAAGATACTTGAAGATAAACTCACCTTCAATAGAGCTCCAGTCGATGTCCTGGTTCTCTGGCTTCTTCAGAGCTGGGTACTTGTTGAAAAGATTGGCGACGAAAGCCAAGTTGAGCTTTGGGTTGCCACGGACAACATCTGGCGGCATGACAAACTGCCTGCAGCCGAGTCGGTCAGCCTGGTCCAACATACACTCCGCTCTCCTTAAGTCTTCTTTCTCCTGCAGACACAAATGCATCGTCAAGAACCCAGGACACAGGTCACCAAGGAGGTCCCTCTGGACCAGATTTCCCATAACACACAGCTCCCAAACAGAGCAGCACCTCACACCAGCTGTCAGCACGGTGGCGGAGGGCTGGTAGTTTGG